>NW_027013926.1:0-14805 GCF_036934945.1 Oncorhynchus masou masou | reverse complement strand
GTTCCAGGCTGCAGCTAGACAGCGTTCCAGGCCGTGGCCAGACGCGTTCCAGGCTGTAGCCAGACGCGTTCCAGGCTGTCGCTAGACGCGTTCCAGCGTACCTGGCTGAAGCTAGACGCGTTCCAGCGTGCCTGGCTGTAGCTAGACGCGTACCTGGCTGTAGCTAGACGCGTACCTGGCTGTAGCCAGACGCGTTTCAGGCTGTAGCCAGACGCGTTTCAGGCTGTAGCCAGACGCGTTTCAGGCTGTAGCCAGACGCGTTCCAGGCTGTAGCCAGACGCGTTCCAGGCTGTAGCCAGACGCGTTCCAGGCTGTAGCCAGACGCGTACCAGCGTACCTGGCTGTAGCTAGACGTGTTTCAGGCTGTAGCCAGATGCGTACCTGGCTGTAGCCAGATGCGCTACCATGGGGCTGTAGCCAGACGCGTACCAGGCAGTAGCTATACGTGCTCAGGCTAGCAGCCTGGAACACGTGTTCCAGCTTACTAGGCTGTAGCTCGACATGTTCCAGCTTACTAGGCTGTAGCTCGACGTGTTCCAGCTTACTAGGCTGTAGCTCGACGTGTTCCAGCGTACCTGGCTGTAGCTAGACGTGTTCCAGCGTACCTGGCTGTAGCTAGACGTGTTCCAGCGTACCTGGCTGTAGCTAGACGTGTTCCAGCGTACCTGGCTGTAGCCAGACGTGTTCCAGCGTACCTGGCTGTTGCCAGACGTGTACCAGCGTACCTGGCTGTAGCCAGACGTGTACCAGCGTACCTGGCTGTAGCCAGACGTGTACCAGCGTACCTGGCTGTAGCTAGACGTGTTTCAGGCTGTAGGCAGATGCATACCTGGCTGTAGCCAGGCAGCGTTCCAGGCAGTAGCTAGGCGTTCCAGGCGTAGCTAGACGTGTTCCAGGCAGTAGCTAGACGCGTTCCAGGCTGTAGCTCGGCGTGTCCAGCGCACTGGCTGCAGCGGCGTGTTCCAGCGTACCTGGCTGTAGCTCAGACGTGTTCCAGCGTACCTGGCTGTAGCTAGACGTGTTCCAGCGTACCTGGCTGTAGCTAGACGTGTTCCAGCGTACCTGGCTGTAGCCAGACGTGTTTCAGGCTGTAGGCAGACGCATACCTGGCTGTAGCCAGACGCGTTCCAGGCAGTAGCCAGACGCGTTCCAGGCAGTAGCTAGACGCGTTCCAGGCAGTAGCCAGCGTTCCAGGCAGTAGCTAGGCGCGTTCCAGGCTGTAGCCAGACGTGTTCCAGCGTACCTGGCTGTAGCCAGACGTGTTCCAGCGTACCTGGCTGTAGCTAGACGTGTTCCAGCGTACCTGGCTGTAGCTAGACGTGTTCCAGCGTACCTGGCTGTAGCTAGACGTGTTCCAGCGTTACCAGGCTGTAGCCAGACGTGTTCCAGGCTGTAGCCAGGCGTGTTTCCTAGGCTGTAGCCAGACGTGTTCCAGGCTGTAGCCAGACGTGTTCCAGGCTGTTAGCCAGACGTGTACCAGCGTACCTGGCTGGAGCCAGACGTGTTCCAGCGTACCTGGCTGGAGCCAGGCGTGTACCAGCGTACCTGGCTGGGACGACTGTAGCCAGGCGTGTACCTGGCTGGAGACAGACGTGTACCAGCGTACCTGGCTGTAGCTAGACGTGTACCAGCGTACCTGGCTGTAGCTAGACGTGTTTCAGGCTGTAGGCAGATGCATACCTGGCTGGAGCCAGACGCTGTTCCAGGCAGTAGCTAGACGCGTTCCAGGCAGTAGCTAGACGCGTCCAGGCTGTAGGCTTCCAGGCTGGCTGAGCTCCAGGCTGTAGCTAGACGGTTCCAGGCTGTCGCTAGACGCGTTCCAGCGTACCTGGCTGAGGCTAGACGCGCTCCAGCGTACCTGGCTGTAGCCTAGACGCGTACCTGGCTGTAGCTAGACGCGCACCTGGCTGTAGCTAGACGCGTACCTGGCTGCCGCTAGACACGTTCCAGCTACCTGGCTGCCGCTAGACACGTTCCAACGTACCTGGCTGCCGCTAGACACGTTCCAACGTACCTGGCTGTAGCTAGACGCGTTCCTGGCTGTAGCTAGACGCGTTCCTGGCTGTAGCTAGACGCCTACCTGGCTGTCGCTAGACACGTTCTAGCTTACCTGGCTGTCGCTAGACGCGTTCCTGGCTGTAGCTAGACGCGTTCCTGGCTGTAGCTAGACGCTGCTCCTGGCTGTAGCCAGACGCGCTTCCTGGGCTGCAGCTAGACGCGTTCCTGGCTGTAGCTAGACGCGTTCCTGGGCTGTAGCTAGACGCGTTCCTGGCTGTAGCTAGACGCGTATTCGGCTGTAGCTAGACGCGTTCCAGCGTACCTGGCTGTAGCCTGACGTGTTCCAGGCTGTAGCCAGACGTGTTCCAGGCTGTAGCCAGACGTGTTCCAGCGTACCTGGCTGTAGCCTGACGTGCGTTCTCTAGGCTGTAGCCAGACGCGTTCCTGCGTACCTGGCTGTAGCTAGACGCGTTCCTGCGTACCTGGCTGTAGCTAGACGCGTTCCAGCGTACCTGGCTGTAGCCTGACGCGTTCCAGCGTACCTGGCTGTAGCCTGACGCGTTCCAGCGTACCTGGCTGTAGCCTGACGCGTTCCAGCGTACCTGGCTGTAGCCTGACGCGTTCCAGCGTACCTGGCTGTAGCCAGACGCGTTCCAGCGTACCTGGCTGTAGCCAGACGCGTTCCAGCGTACCTGGCTGTAGCCAGACGCGTTCCAGCGTACCTGGCTGTAGCCAGACGGCGTTCCAGCGTACCTGGCTGTAGCCAGACGCGTTCCAGCGTACCTGGCTGTAGCCAGACGCGTTCCAGCGTACCTGGCTGTAGCCAGACGCGTTCCAGCGTACCTGGCTGTAGCCAGACGCGTTCCAGCGTACCTGGCTGTAGCCAGACGCGTTCCAGCGTACCTGGCTGTAGCCAGACGCGTTCCAGCGTACCTGGCTGTAGCCAGACGCGTTCCAGCGTACCTGGCTGTAGCCAGAGCGCGTTCCAGCGTACCTGGCTGTAGCCAGACGCGTTCCAGGCGTGTCCAGAGCGTGTACCTGGCTGTGGCCAGACGCGTTCCAGCGTACCTGGCTGTAGCCAGACGCTAGGTTCCAGCGTCACCTGGCTGTAGCCAGACAGCGTTCCAGCGTACCTGGCTGTAGCCAGACGCGTTCCAGCGTACCTGGCTGTAGCCAGACGCGTTCCAGCGTACCTGGCTGTGGCCAGGCGCGTTCCAGCGTACCTGGCTGTAGCCAGACGCGTTCCAGCGTACCTGGCTGTGGCCAGGCGCGTTCCAGCGTACCTGGCTGTGGCCAGACGCGTTCCAGCGACCTGGCTGCAGCCAGACGCGTTCCAGCGTACCTGGCTGTGGCCAGACGCGTTCCAGCGTACCTGGCTGTAGCCAGACGCGTTCCAGCGTACCTGGCTGTGGCCAGACGCGTTCCAGCGTACCTGGCTGTAGCCAGACGCTGTTCCAGCGTACCTGGCTGTGGCCAGACAGCGTTCCAGCGTACCTGGCTGTAGCCAGACGCGTTCCAGCGTACCTGGCTGTAGCCAGACGGCGTTCCAGGCTGTAGCCAGCGCGTCACGTCCTGGCTGTAGCCAGACGCGTTCAGGCTGTAGCCAGACGCGTGCCTGGCTGTAGCCAGGCGGCGTGCCTGGCTGTAGCCAGGACCGCGCGTTCCAGGCTGTAGCCAGGCGCGTGCCTGGCTGTAGCCAGGCGCTCAGCGTACCTGGCTGTAGCCAGACGCGTACCTGGCTGTGGCCAGGCGCTGCACTGGCTGTGGCCAGACGGCTCAGCGTACCTGGCTGTAGCCGGACGGCGCACCTGGCTGCAGCCAGCGCAGCGTGCCTGGCTGTGGCCAGGCCAGACGCCAGCGCCGCATCCGGCTGTAGCCAGACGCTGCCCAGCCGCACCAGGCTGTAGCCAGACGCTGCGTACCTGGCTGTAGCCAGACGCTGGCACCTGGCTGTAGCCAGACGCTGCCTCCCAGCTGCACCTGGCTGTAGCCAGGACGCCGCACTGGCTGTAGCCAGACGCTGCAGCTGGCTGTAGCCAGACGCACCTGGCTGTAGCCAGACGCCCAGCGGCCAGGCTGTAGCCAGACGCGCTCACTGGCCAGCCAGACGCGCACCTGGCTGTAGCCAGACGCGTACCTCCAGCCGCACCTGGCTGTAGCCAGACGCTGCGCACTGGCTGTAGCCAGACGCGGGCAGCCAGACGCGTTCCAGCCTGGCTGTAGCCAGACGCTGCTCCAGCGCATTCGGCTGTAGCCAGACGCTGCCCAGCCGCACCTGGCTGTAGCCAGACGCGTCCAGCCGCATATGGCTGTAGCCAGACGCCTACCTGGCTGTCGCCAGACACGCTCTAGCGACCTGGCTGTAGCCAGACGCTGCATCTGGCTGTAGCCAGACGCTGCTTCCAGCGTGGCTGTAGCCAGACGCGCCCAGCGTACTGGCTGTAGCCAGACGCCGCCAGGCTGTAGCCAGACGCTTCCCAGGCTGTAGCCAGACGTGTTCCAGGCTGTAGCCAGACGTGCTCCAGCTTACGGCTGTAGCCAGACGCCGCTCCTGGCTGTAGCCAGACGCGCACCTGGCTGTAGCCAGACGCGGCTCCAGCTGCACCTGGCTGTAGCCAGACATGTTCCAGGCTGTAGCCAGACGTGTGCCAGGCACCTGTAGCCAGACGCTCCAGCGTACCTGGCTGTAGCCAGACGCCGTCCAGCGTACCTGGCTGTAGCCAGACGCGTTCCCGCGTACTGGCTGTGCCAGACGCTGCCGTACCTGGCTGTAGCCTGACGCGCTTCCAGCGAGCCTGGCTGTAGCCAGACGCGGCTCCAGCATACCTGGCTGTAGCCAGACGCTGCACCTGGCTGTAGCCAGACGCGCAGCCCTGGCTGTAGCCAGACGCGCCGCACCTGGCTGTAGCCAGACGCGCTCCAGCGCACCTGGCTGTAGCCAGACGCGCTTCCAGCCTGGCTGTAGCCAGACGCTGCTCCAGCGTACCTGGCTGTAGCCAGACGTGTACCTGGCTGTAGCCAGACGCGCCAGCACCTGGCTGTAGCCAGACGCGCTCCAGCGCACCTGGCCAGCCAGACGCTGCTCCAGCGCACCTGGCTGCAGCCAGACGCTGCTCCAGCGGCACCTGGCTGCAGCCAGACGCTGTCCAGCCGCACCTGGCTGTAGCCAGACGCTGCCTCCAGCCGCACCTGGCTGTAGCCAGACGCTGCTCCAGCGTACCTGGCTGTAGCCAGACGCCAGCGTACCTGGCTGCAGCCAGACGCTGCTCCAGCCGCACCTGGCTGTAGCCAGACGCGTTCCAGCGCACCTGGCTGTAGCCAGACGCTCCAGCACCTGGCTGTAGCCAGACGCGCTCCAGCGCACCTGGCTGTAGCCAGACGCTGCTCCAGCGTAGCCAGACGCCAGCCAGACTGTAGCCAGACGCGTACCTGGCTGTAGCCAGACGCGGCTCAGCCGCACCTGGCTGTAGCCAGACGCTTCCAGCGCCGGCTGTAGCCAGACGCTGTCCAGCCGCACCTGGCGATAGCCAGACGCTACTCCAGCCAGCGCACCTGGCTGTAGCCAGACGCGCTCCAGCCGCACCTGGCTGTAGCCAGACGCTGCCCAGCCGCACCTGGCTGTAGCCAGACGCTGCACTCCGGCTGTAGCCAGACGCTGCAGCCTGGCTGCCCAGACGCACCTGGCTGTAGCCAGACGCATACCTGGCTGTAGCCAGACGCCAGCCGCACCGGCTGTAGCCAGACGCTGCACCTGGCTGTAGCCAGACGCCAGCATTCGGCTGCAGCCAGACGCCGGCTGTAGCCAGACGCCGCATCTGGCCAGCCAGACGCTGCATTCGGCTGTAGCCAGACGCTGCACCTTGCCGGCCAGACGCTGCCCAGCTTACCTGGCTGTAGCCAGAGCGCACCTGGCTGTAGCCAGACGCTGCTCCAGCCGGACGGCTGTAGCCAGGACGCTGCTTCCAGCCGCATTGGCTGTAGCCAGACGCGTACCGGCTGTAGCCAGACGCCCAGCCGCATATGGCTGTAGCCAGACGCTGCTTCCAGGCTGGCTAGCCAGACGCGCACCTGGCTGTAGCCAGACGCTACCTCCAGCGCCTGGCTGTAGCCAGACGCGCCGCCCAGCGCACCTGGTTGTAGCCAGACGCTGCACCTGGCTGTAGCCAGACGCTGCTTCCAGCGCATTCGGCTGTAGCCAGACGCACTGGCCGTAGCCAGACGGCATTCGGTTGTAGCCAGACGCCATATTCGGCTGTAGGCCAGACGCTGCATCCGGCTGGTAGCCAGACGCCAGATGCCTGGCTGTAGCCAGACGCTGCTCCAGCGTACCTGGCTGTAGCCAGACGCTGGCACCAGCGCACCTGCCGTAGCCAGACGCCCGCACCTGGCTGTAGCCAGACGCGACCGGCCGTAGCCAGACGCTGCTCCAGCGCACTGGTTGCAGCCAGACGCCAGCATCTGGCTGTAGCTGCGATCACGGCATTCTGGCTGTAGCCAGACGCTGCTCCAGGTTGTAGCCAGACGCGTTCCAGCGTACCTGGCTGTAGCCAGACGCTGCTCCAGCGCACCTGGCTGTAGCCAGACGCGCCCAGCGTACCTGGCTGTAGCCAGACGCGTTCCAGCGTACCTGGCTGTAGCCAGACGCGTTCCAGCGTACCTGGCTGCAGCCAGTACGCTGGCTGTAGCCAGACGCTGCTACCTGGCTGTAGCCAGACGCGTTCCAGCGTACCTGGCTGTAGCCAGACGCGCTCCAGCGTACCTGGCTGTAGCCAGACGCGTTCCAGCGTACCTGGCTGTGGCCAGACGCGTTCCAGCGTACCTGGCTGTAGCCAGACGCGTACCTTGGCTGTAGCCAGACGCGTTCCAGCGTACCTGGCTGTAGCCAGACGCTGCTCCAGCCGCACCTGGCTGTAGCCAGACGCGTTCCAGCGTACCTGGCTGTAGCCAGACGCGTTCCAGCGTACCTGGCTGTAGCCAGACGCGCTCCAGCGTACCTGGCTGTAGCCAGACGCTGCCTCCAGCGCGTACCTGGCTGTAGCCAGACGCGTTCCAGCGTACCTGGCTGTAGCCAGACGCATACCTGGCTGTAGCCAGACGCGTTCCAGCGTACCTGGCTGTAGCCAGACGCGTACCTGGCTGTAGCCAGACGCGTACCTGGCTGTAGCCAGACGCGTTCCAGCGTACCTGGCTGTAGCCAGACGCGTTCCAGCGTACCTGGCTGTAGCCAGACGCGTACCTGGCTGTAGCCAGACGCGTTCCAGCGTACCTGGCTGTAGCCAGACGCGTACCTGGCTGTAGCCAGACGCGTACCTGGCTGTAGCCAGACGCTGCTCCAGCGTACCTGGCTGTAGCCAGACCGTCCAGCGTACCTGGCTGTAGCCAGACGCGTTCCAGCGTACCTGGCTGTAGCCAGACGCGTACCTGGCTGTAGCCAGACGCGTACCTGGCTGTAGCCAGACGCGTTCCAGCGTACCTGGCTGTAGCCAGACGCGTTCCAGCGTACCTGGCTGTAGCCAGACGCGTACGCTGCCAGCGTGCCACTGGCTGTAGCCAGGCGCGTGCATTCGGCTGTAGCCAGACGCGTGCCTGGCTGTAGCCAGACGCGTACCTGGCTGTAGCCAGACGCTTCACCCGGTTGTGCCAGACGCAGCACCTGGCTGTAGCCAGACGCGTTCCATTCCTGGCTGTAGCCAGACGCGTTCAGCGATACCTGGCTGTAGCCAGGCTGCACCTGGCTGTAGCCAGGCGCCTGGCTGGCTGTAGCCAGACGCGTACCTGCTCCAGCCGCGTACCTGGCTGGCAGCCAGGCGTACCTGGCTGTAGCCAGGCATTCGGCCAGCCAGGCGTGCCTGGCTGTAGCCAGACGCCAGTGCCCGCTGTAGCCAGACCCCAGGCGTGCCAGACGCTCCAGCCCATACCTGGCTGTAGCCAGACGCGCACCTGGCTGTAGCCAGACGCGTTGGCTGTGGCCGCACCTGGCTGTAGCCAGACGCGTACCTGGCTGTAGCCAGGACGCGTACCTGGCTGTAGCCAGACGCGTTCACCTGGCTGTAGCCAGACGCGTGCAGCGTCCTGGCTGTAGCCAGACGCGCACCTGGCTGTAGCCAGACGCGTGCCTGGCTGCTTCAGCCAGACGCGTTCAGGCTGTAGCCAGACGCGTTCCAGCTGCCTGGCTGTAGCCAGACGCGCACCCGGGCTGTGCCAGACGCGTTCAGCGTACCTGGCTGTAGCCAGACGCGTGCCTGGCCAGCGTTACCTGGCTGTAGCCAGACGCGTACCTGGCTGCAGCCAGACGCTGCCTCCAGCCAGACGCGTACCTGGCTGTGCCAGACGCCTACCTGGCTGTAGCCAGACGCGTACTGGCTGCAGCCAGACGGCTGTAGCCAGCGTACCTGGCTGTAGCCAGACGCAGCACCTGGCTGTAGCCAGACGCGTTCCAGCTCTCCAGCGCACCTGGCTGTAGCCAGACGCGTTCAAGCGTGTGCCTGGCTGGCTGGCTGTGAGCCAGACGCGTGCCTGGCTGTAGCCAGCGTTCGCACCTGGCTGTAGCCAGACGCGTACCTGGCTGTAGCCAGACGCGTTCCAGCGTGCCTGGCTGTGGCCAGGCATTACTGGCTGTAGCCAGACGCGTTCCAGCGTACCTGGCTGTAGCCAGACGCATCCTGGCTGTAGCCAGACGCGTTCCAGCGTCCTGGCTGTAGCCAGACGGCGTTCCAAGCGTACCTGGCACCGAACCGTGCCTGGCTGTAGCCAGACGCTGCCCAGCCGCGTACCTGGCTGTAGCCAGACGCGTTCAACAGCCGTAGCCAGGCCGTTCCAGTGCCTGGCTGTAGCCAGGCCGTGCCTGGCTGTAGCCAGACGCTGCCCAGCCGCACCTGGCTGTAGCCAGACGCGTGCATCTGGCTGTAGCCAGACGCTTCAAGCGTACCTGGCTGTCGCTAGACGCGTTCCAGGCTTGATGCTGGGCCAGATTTCAGCGTACCTGGCTGTAGCTGATGCGTTCCAGGCTTGTTGCTGGACGCGCCCAGGCTTGTAGCTGGACGCGTTCCAGGCTTGTAGCTGGACGCGTTCCAGGCTTGTAGCTGGCTGTAGCTGGACGCTTCCAGGCTTGTAGCTGTCTGTGGCTAGACGTGTTCCAGGCTGTAGCTAGACGTGTTTCAGAGTGCCTGGCTGAAGCTAGACGTCTTTCAGAGTACCTGGCTGAAGCTAGACGTGTTCCAGCCTAATGTGTTCCAGCCTACCTGGCTTGTAGCTAGACGTGTTCCAGGCTGTAGCTAGACGTGTTCCAGGCTGTAGCTAGATGTGTTCCAAGCTGTAGCTAGACGTGTTCCAGGCTGTAGCTAGACGTGTTCCAGCCTACCTGGCTGAAGCTAGACGTTTTCCAGCCTGCCTGGCTGAAGCTAGACGTGTTCCAGCCTGCCTGGCTGAGGCTAGACGTGTTCCAGGCTGTAGCTTGACCTGTCCCAGGCTTGTAGCTCGACTTGTTCCAGCGTACCTGGCTGTAGCTGGACGTGTTCCAACGTACCTGGCTGTCGAGGGCGGTTGCAGCGTACCTGGCTGTTGCAAGACGTGTTCCAGCGTACCTGGCTGAAGCTAGACGTGTTGCAGCCTACCTGGCTGAAGCTAGACGTGTTGCAGCCTACCTGGCTCAAGCTAGACGTGTTCCAGCCTACCTGGCTCAAGCTAGACGTGTTCCAGCCTACCTGGCTCAAGCTAGACATGTCCCAGCCTACCTGGCTCAAGCTAGATGTGTTCCAGCCTACCTGGCTCAAGCTAGACGTGTTCCAGCCTACCTGGCTCAAGCTAGACGTGTTCCAGCCTACCTGGCTCCAAGCTAGACGTGTTCCAGCCTACCTGGCTGTAGCGAGATGTGTTCCAGGCTGTAGCTAGATGTATTTCAGAGTACCTGACTGTAGCTAGACGTGTTTCAGAGTACCTGGCTGTAGCTAGACGTGTTTCAGAGTACCTGGCTGTAGCTAGATGTGTTTCAGAGTACCTGGCTGTAGCTAGATGTGTTTCAGGGTACCTGGCTGTAGCTAGACGTGTTCCAGCCTACCTGGCTGAAGCTAGACGTGTTCCAGCCTAACGTGTTCCAGCTTACCAGGCTTTAGCTAGACTTGTTCCAGGCTGTAGCTCGACCTGTTCCAGGCTTGTAGCTAGACGTGTTCCAGGCTGTAGCTAGACGTGTTCCAGCGTACCTGGCTGTAGATGGACGTGTTCCAGCGTACCTGGCTGTCGCAGGACGTGTTCCAGCGTACCTGGCTGTCGCAAGACGTGTTCCAGCGTACCTGGCTGAAGCTAGACGTGTTCCAGCCTACCTGGCTGAAGCTAGACGTGTTCCAGCCTGCCTGGCTCAAGCTAGACGTGTTTGAGCCTACCTGGCTCAAGCTAGACGTGTTCCAGCCTACCTGGCTCAAGCTAGACGTGTTCCAGCCTACCTGGCTCAAGCTAGACGTGTCCCAGCCTGCCTGGCTCAAGCTAGACGGTTCCAGCCTACCTGGCTGTAGCGAGATGTATTCCAGGCTGTAGCTAGACGTGTTCCAGGCTGTAGCTAGACGTGTTCCAGCGTACCAGGCTGTTGCTAGACGTGTTTCAGCCTACCTGGCTGAAGCTAGGCGTGTTCCAGCCTAACGTGTTTCCAGCCTACCTGGCTGTAGCTAGACGTGTTCCAGGCTGTAGATGGACATGATCCAGGCTGTAAGCTAGATGTGTTCCAGCGTAACAGGCTGTTGCTAGACGTGTTTCAGCCTACCTGGCTGAAGCTAGACGTGTTCCAGCCCTAGCGTGTTCCAGCCTACCTGGCTGTAGCCAGACGTGTTCCAGGCTGTAGCTAGACATGATCCAGGCTGTAGCTAGACGTGTTCCAGCGTACCAATGCTGTTGCTAGACGTGTTTCAGCCTACCTGGCTGAAGCTAGACGTGTTCCAGCCTGCCTGGCTGAAGCTAGACGTGTTCCAGCCTGCCTGGCTGAAGCTAGGACGTGTTCCAGCCTGCCTGGCTGAAGCTAGACGTGTTCCAGCCTAACTGGCCAGGCGAGATGTTCCAGCCTACCTGGCCGTAGCCAGACGGTTCCAGGCCGTAGCCAGACGTGTTCCAGCGTACCAGGCTGTTGCTAGACGTGTTCCAGCCTACCTGGCTGAAGCTAGACGTGTTCCAGCCTGCCTGGCTGAAGCTAGACGTGTCCCAGCCTAACTGGCTGAAGCGAGATGTGTTCCAGCCTACCTGGCTGCAGCTAGACGTGTTCCAGCCTGCCTGGCTGAAGCTAGACGTGTTCCAGCCTGCCTGGCTGAAGCTAGACGTGTTCCAGCCTGCCTGGCTGAAGCTAGACGTGTTCCAGCCTAACTGGCTGAAGCGAGATGTGTTCCAGCCTACCTGGCTGTAGCTAGACGTGTTCCAGGCTGTAGCTAGACGTGTTCCAGCGTACCAGGCTGTTGCTAGACGTGTTCCAGCCTGCCTGGCTGAAGCTAGACGTGTTCCAGCGTACCTGGCTGAAGCTAGACGTGTTCCAGCCTGCCTGGCTGAAGCTAGACGTGTTCCAGCCTGCCTGGCTGAAGCTAGACGTGTTCCAGCCTGCCTGGCTGAAGCTAGACGTGTTCCAGCCTGCCTGGCTGAAGCTAGACGTGTTCCAGCCTGCCTGGCTGAAGCTAGACGTGTTCCAGCCTGCTGGCTGAAGCCAGACGTGTTCCAGGCTGTACTAGGCTGTTCCAGGCTTGTAGCTAGGCGTGTATCCAGGCTGTAGCTAGACGTGTTCCAGAGCCTACCTGGCTGAAGCTAGACGTGTTCCAGCCTACCTGGCTGTAGCTAGGCGTGTCCCAGCCTAGCTGGCTGAGCGAGATGTGTTCCAGCCTACCTGGCTGTAGCTAGACGTGTTCCAGCCTGCCTGGCTGAAGCTAGACGTGTTCCAGCTCTGCCAGGCTGTTGCTAGACGTGTTCCAGCCTACCTGGCTGAAGCTAGACGTGTTCCAGCCTGCCTGGCTGAAGCTAGACGTGTTCCATGCGCCTACCTGGCTGAAGCTAGACGTGTTCCAGCCTACCCGGCTGTAGCTAGACGTGTTCCAGCCTGCCTGGCTGAGGGCTAGACGTGTTCCAGCCTGCCTGGCTGAAGCTAGACGTGTTCTCGACGGCCTGGCTGCAGCTCGGACCGTGTTCCAGCCCGCCTGGCTGAAGCTAGACGTGTTCCAGCCTGCCTGGCTGAAGTGAGATGTGTTCCAGCCTACCCTGGCTGTGAAGCTGGAGCGTGTTCCAGCGTACCTGGCTGTCGCAGGACGTGTTCCAGGGTACCTGGCTGTCGCCGGACGTGTTCCAGCGTACCTGGCTGTCGCAGGACGTGTTCCAGCGTACCTGGCTGTCGCAGGACGTGTTCCAGCGTACCTGGCTGTCGCAGGACGTGTTCCAGCGTACCTGGCTGTCGCAGGACGTGTTCCAGCGTACCTGGCTGTCGCAGGACGTGTTCCAGCGTACCTGGCTGTCGCAGGACGTGTTCCAGCGTACCTGGCTGTCGCAGGACGTGTTCCAGCGTCACCTGGCTGTCCAGGACGTGTGGTCCAGCGCCCCTGGCCGTCGCAAGACGTGTTCCAGGCCGGCGTCGCAAGACGTGTTCCAGCGTACCTGGCTGTCGCAAGACGTGTTCCAGGCTGTCGCAAGACGTGTTCCAGGCTTGTAGCTAGACGTGTTCCAGGCTCGTAGCTAGACGCGTTCCAGGCTCGTAGCTAGACGCGTTCCAGGCTTGTAGCTAGACGTTTTCCAGCGTACCTGGCTGTAGCTTGGCGTGTTCCAGCGTACATGGCTGTCGCTAGACGTGCTCCAGGCTTGTAGCTCGACGTGTTCCAGGCTGTAGCTAGACGTGTTCCAGGCTGTAGCTAGACGTGTTCCAGGCTTGTAGCTAGACGTGTTCCAGGCTGTAGCTTGACGTGTTCCCGCGTACCTGGCTGTAGCTAGAACTGTTCCAGTGTACCTGGCTGTAGCTAGACGTGTTCCAGGCTGTAGCTAGACGTGTTCCAGGCTGTAGCTAGACGTGTTCCAGCGTACCTGGCTGTAGCTGGACGTGTTCCAGCGTACCTGGCTGTCGCAGGACGTGTTCCAGGGTACCTGGCTGTCGCCGGACGTGTTCCAGCGTACCTGGCTGTCGCCGGACGTGTTCCAGCGTACCTGGCTGTCGCCGGACGTGTTCCAGCGTACCTGGCTGTCGCAGGACGTGTTCCAGCGTACCTGGCTGTCGCAGGACGTGTTCCAGCGTACCTGGCTGTCGCAGGACGTGTTCCAGCGTACCTGGCTGTCGCAAGCGACGTGTTCCAGGCAATGTCGCAAGGCGTGAACCCAGGCTGTCCGCAAGACGTGTTTCCAGGCTTGTAGCTAGGCGTGTTTCCAGGCTTGTAGCTAGACGTGTTCCAGGCCGTCGCTAGACGTGCTCCAGGCTTGTAGCTAGAACGTGTTCCAGGCTTGGCTAGGAGTTCCAGGCTTGTAGCTAGAGACGCGTTCCAGGCTGTCGCTAGACGCGTTCCAGGCTTGTAGCTAGGCGTGTTCCAGCGTACCTGGCTGGAGCTAGACGTGTTCCAGCGTACATGGCTGTCGCTAGACGTGCTCCAGCCTACCTGGCTGAAGCTAGACGTGTTCCAGCCTGCCTGGCTGACAGCTAGACGTGTTCCAGCCTGCTCTGGCTGAAGCTAGACGTGTTCCAGCCTACCTGGCTGAAGCTGTGACGTGTTCCAGCCTGCCTGGCTGAAGCTAGACGTGTTCCAGCCTGCCTGGCTAGTACGTGTTCCAGACGTGTATCCAGGCTGTAGCTAGACATGTTCCAGCCTACCTGGCTGAAGCTAGACGTGTTCCAGCCTGCCTGGCTGAAGCTAGACGTGTCCCAGCCTAACTGGCTGAAGCGAGATGTGTTCCAGCCTACCTGGCTGCAGCTAGACGTGTTCCAGCCTGAACTCCGGCTGAAGCGAGACGCAGTCCCAGCCTGCCTGGCTGAAGCTAGACGTGTTCCAGCCTGCCTGGCTGAAGCTAGAGCGTGTTCCAGCCTAACTGGCTGAAGCGAGACGTGTTCCAGCCTACCTGGCTGTGGCTGGACGTGTTCCAGGCTGTAGCCAGACGTGTTCCAGCGTACCAGGCTGTTGCTAGACGTGTTCCAGCCTGCCTGGCTGAAGCTAGACGTGTTCCAGCCTGCCTGGCTGAAGCTAGACGTGTTCCAGCCTGCCTGGCTGAAGCTAGACGTGTTCCAGCCTGCCTGGCTGAAGCTAGACGTGTTCCAGCCTGCCTGGCTGAAGCTAGACGTGTTCCAGCCTGCCTGGCTGAAGCTAGACGTGTTCCAGGCTGTAGCTCGACCTGTTCCAGGCTTGTAGCTAGACGTGTTCCAGGCTGTAGCTAGACGTGTTTCAGAGTACCTGGCTGAAGCTAGACGTGTTCCAGCCTACCTGGCTGTAGCTAGACGTGTTCCAGGCTGTAGCTAGACGTGTTCCAGGCTGGAGCTAGACGTGTTCCAGCGTACCAGGCTGTTGCTAGACGTGTTCCAGCCTGCCTGGCTGAAGCTAGACGTGTTCCAGCCTGCCTGGCTGAAGCTAGACGTGTTCCAGCCTGCCTGGCTGAAGCTTCTGACGTGTTCCAGCCTGCCTGGCTGAAGCTGGGCGCGGTTCCAGCCCGCCTGGCTGAAGCGCGACGTGTTCCAGCTCAGCCTCGGCTGAAGCTAGGACGTGTTCCAGCCTGCCTGGCTGAAGCTAGACGTGTTCCAGCCTGCCTGGCTGAAGCTAGACGTGTTCCAGGCTGGCTCGGCCTGTTCCAGGCTTGTAGCTAGGCGTGTTCCAGGCTGTAGCTAGA
>NW_027013925.1:0-14807 GCF_036934945.1 Oncorhynchus masou masou | reverse complement strand
ACCCCCAGTGTCCTAAAGGCCAGCAGAACCCCTCAGTGTCCTAAAGGCCAGCAGAACCCCTCAGTGTCCTAAAGGCCAGCTGAACCCCTCAGTGTCCTAAAGGCCAGCTGAACCCCTCAGTGTCCTAAAGGCCAGCAGAACCCCCAGTGTCCTAAAGGCCAGCAGAACCCCTCAGTGTCCTAAAGGCCAGCTGAACCCCTCAGTGTCCTAAAGGCCAGCAGAACCCCCAGTGTCCTAAAGGCCAGCAGAAACCCCTCAGTGTCCTAAAGGCCAGCAGAAACCCCTCAGTGTCCTAAAGGCCAGCAGAACCCTCAGTGTCCTAAAGGCCAGCAGAAACACCCAGTGTCCTAAAGGCCAGCAGAACCCCCTCAGTGTCCTAAAGGCCAGCAGAACCCTCAGTGTCCTAAAGGCCAGCAGAAACCCCCCAGTGTCCTAAAGGCCAGCAGAAACCCCTCAGTGTCCTAAAGGCCAGCAGAACCCCTCAGTGTCCTAAAGGCCAGCAGAACCCCTCAGTGTCCTGAAGGCCAGCAGAACCACTCAGTGTCCTAAAGGCCAGCAGAACCCCTCAGTGTCCTAAAGGCCACCAGAACCCCTCAGTGTCCTAAAGGCCAGCAGAAACCTCCAGTGTCCTAAAGGCCAGCAGAACCCCCTCAGTGTCCTAAAGGCCAGCAGAACCCCTCAGTGTCCTAAAGGCCAGCAGAAACCCCTCAGTGTCCTAAAGGCCAGCAGAACCCCTCAGTGTCCTAAAGGCCAGCAGAACCCCTCAGTGTCCTAAAGGCCAGCAGAAACCCCTCAGTGTCCTAAAGGCCAGCAGAACCCCTCAGTGTCCTAAAGGCCAGCAGAACCCCTCAGTGTCCTAAAGGCCAGCAGAACCCCTCAGTGTCCTAAAGGCCAGCAGAACCCCTCAGTGTCCTAAAGGCCAGCAGAACCCCTCAGTGTCCTAAAGGCCAGCAGAACCCCTCAGTGTCCTAAAGGCCAGCAGAACCCCTCAGTGTCCTAAAGGCCAGCAGAAACCTCCAGTGTCCTAAAGGCCAGCAGAAACCTCCAGTGTCCTAAAGGCCAGCAGATCCCCTCAGTGTCCTAAAGGCCAGCAGAACCCCCTCAGTGTCCTAAAGGCCAGCAGAAATCCCAGTGCCTTAAAGGCCAGCAGACCCCCTCAGTGTCCAAAAGGCCAGCAGAACCCCTCAGTGTCCTAAAGGCCAGCAGAAACCCCCAGTGTCCTAAAGGCCAGCAGAAACCTCCAGTGTCCTACAGGCCAGCAGAACCCCACCCCCCCCAGTGTCCTAAAGCCACCAAAAACTATGAAATAGCACATATGGAATCATGTAGTAACCAAAAAAGCATTTAAACAAATAAATACACCTATATTATTTCTTGCGGGCCCGGACAAACAAACCCGATTTAACTTTTCAACTAATCATTGACAAGTTGAATTAGGTGGTCTTTTATCCGGAGCTACAACAAAAAGGTATGTTGTTGGGAGTACTGGAGGACTGCCCTATATAGTGCCGAAAGCCGTATGGGTCCTGGTCAAACGTAGTGCACTACATAGGGAATAGGGAGCCGTTTGGGACGCAGACAGAGTCTATAAGGGAAGGGTGCGACCTCCATTAACCATGGCCAGGTGTTCAGTGCAGCTGAGCCATAAATAATTCACTACGGCGATACAATGGAGTCCTGAGGACACACACTGTCAAATGGCATTTAAGTCTTTTAGCTGTTTCAGTTGTTTCAGCTAAACACCCACACCCACACCCACACACATACCCCACCCACACACACACACACACACACACACACAGACAGCACACACACACACACAGACATAGGTACAGAAACACACACATACAGACATAGGTACAGAAACACACACACACACATACACACACACACACACACAAATACAGACATAGGTACATAAAAACACACATACAGACATAGGTACAGAAACACACACACACACACACACACAAATACAGACATAGGTACAGAAACACACACACACAGACATAGGTACAGAAACACACACACACAAATACAGACATAGGTACAGAAACACACACACACACAGACACAGGTACACAGACACACACACACACACAAACACAGACATAGGTACAGAAACACACACACACAGACACAGGTACACAAACATACACACACACACGCACACACACACACACAGACATAGGTACAGAAACACACACACAGGTACACTAACACACACGCAGACACACACCAACACTGACACACACACCCAACCATGCAAACCCTCCTGAGTCTGTGGCTGGATATAAAGGCTGTTACAACCAGATAGAATCATCACTTTGACTAATTCAGTTATCCTCCAACGGTACTGTGTGTGTGTGTGTGTGTGTGTGTGTGTGTGTGTGTGTGTGTGTGTGTGTGTGTGTGTGTGTGTGTGTGTGTGTGTGTGTGTGTGCTGTGCGTGCGTGCGTGCGTGTGTGTGCGTAACAACAGAGTGTCCCTTAGCTTGTATTATTGTTATATTATTATTATTATTATAGCTTGTCGATGTTAAGATGTCACTGTACCAGGTGTACGGCAGCTGTTTACACATTTCACCCCTGGTCTCGTGACATTGTGTGATTTTAGCCCTGTGTCTGTCTCGGGTAGCAACAGAGGTCATTACAGGTAGACAGGTAAGGCACGGACACGCCGTAGCGTTTGATGACTGATAGGACATAGCATCTCTGAACAGAGTGCCGGACGTAATTTTCAAACCGGGTTTAAAAAAACGATTCTACATGATGAAACGTGTGACAACGTCAGCAGTCAATGACACCACCTGTGGGTGGTCCTATAACAACACCCGCGCCGAAGGAGCGGAGGAACGAATGGCAGGCGAACAATAGACTGTCACTCAGTGTGAAGCGTTTTCTCCTGTATATAGACAGATAATTACATAGACAGATAATTACATAGACAGATAATTACATAGACAGATAATTACATAGACAGATAATTACATAGACAGATAATTACATAGACAGAAGATAATTATATAGACAGATAATTACATAGACAGATAATTACATAGACAGATAATTACATAGACAGATAATTACACAGACAGATAATTACACAGACAGATAATTACATAGACAGATAATTACATAGACAGATAATTACACAGACAGATAATTACACAGACAGATAATTACATAGACAGATAATTACACAGACAGATAATTACATAGACAGATAATTACATAGACAGATAATTACATAGACAGATAATTACACAGACAGATAATTACACAGACAGAAGATAATTACATAGACAAGATAATTACATAGACAGATAATTACATAGACAGATAATTACACAGACAGAAGATAATTAGATAGACAGATAATTACATAGACAGATAATTACACAGACAGAAGATAATTACATAGACAGATAATTAGATAGACAGATAATTACATAGACAGATAATTACATAGACAGATAATTACATAGACAGATAATTAGATAGACAGATAATTACATAGACAGATAATTACACAGACAGAAGATAATTACATAGACAGATAATTAGATAGACAGATAATTACATAGACAGAAGATAATTACATAGACAGAAGATAATTACATAGACAGATAATTACATAGACAGAAGATAATTACATAGACAGAAGATAATTACATAGACAGATAATTACATAGACAGATAATTACATAGACAGATAATTACACAGACAGAAGATAATTAGATAGACAGATAATTACATAGACAGATAATTACATAGACAGAAGATAATTACATAGACAGAAGATAATTACATAGACAGATAATTACATAGACAGATAATTACATAGACAGATAATTACATGAACAGATAATTACATAGACAGATAATTACATAGACAGAAGATAATTACATAGACAGAAGATAATTACATAGACAGATAATTACATAGACAGATAATTACATAGACAGATAATTACACAGACAGAAGATAATTATATAGACAGATAGTGCATAGACAGATAATTACACAGACAGAAGATAATTACATAGACAGATAATTACATAGACAGATAATTACATAAGACAGATAATTACATAGACAGATAATTACACAGACAGAAGATAATTAGATAGACAGATAATTACATAGACAGATAATTACACAGACAGAAGATAATTAGATAGACAGATAATTACATAGACAGATAATTACATCGACAGATAATTACACAGTGAAGATAATTACATTGACAGATAATTACATAGACAGAAGATAATTACATAGACAGAAGATAATTACATTGACAGATAATTACATAGACAGATAATTAGATAGACAGATAATTAGATAGACAGATAATTACATAGACAGAAGATAATTACATAGACAGATAATTACATAGACAGATAATTACATAGACAGAAGATAATTACATAGACAGAAGATAATTACATTGACAGATAATTACATAGACAGATAATTACATAGACAGATAATTACATAGACAGATAATTACATAGACGAAGATAATTACATAGACAGAAGATAATTACATTGACAGATAATTACATAGACAGATAATTACATAGACAGATAATTACACAGACAGAAGATAATTACATAGACAGATAATTAGATAGACAGATAATTACATAGACAGATAATTACATAGACAGATAATTACATAGACAGATAATTACATAGACAGATAATTAGATAGACAGATAATTACATAGACAGATAATTACATAGACAGATAATTACATAGACAGATAATTACATACAGAAGATAATTACACAGACAGATAATTACATACAGAAGATAATTACATAGACAGATAATTACATAGACAGAAGATAATTACATAGACAGATAATTAGATAGACAGATAATTACATAGACAGATAATTACATAGACAGATAATTACATAGACAGATAATTAGATAGACAGATAATTACATAGACAGATAATTACATAGACAGAAGATAATTACACAGACAGATAATTACATAGACAGAAGATAATTACATTGACAGATAATTACATAGACAGAAGATAATTACATAGACAGATAATTAGATAGACATAATTACATAGACAGATAATTACATAGACAGATAATTACATAGACAGATAATTACATAGACAGAAGATAATTACATAGACAGATAATTACATAGACAGATAATTACATAGACAGAAGATAATTACATAGACAGATAATTACATAGACAGATAATTACATAGACAGATAATTACATAGACAGAAGATAATTACATAGACAGATAATTAGATAGACATAATTACATAGACAGATAATTACATAGACAGATAATTACATAGACAGAAGATAATTACATAGACAGATAATTACATAGACAGAAGATAATTACATAGACAGATAATTAGATAGACAGATAATTACATAGACAGATAATTACATAGACAGATAATTACATAGACAGATAATTACATAGACAGATAATTACATAGACAGATAATTACACAGACAGAAGATAATTAGATAGACAGATAATTACATAGACAGATAATTACATAGACAGATAATTAGATAGACATAATTACATAGACAGATAATTACACAGACAGAAGATAATTAGATAGACAGATAATTACATAGATAATTAGATAGACAGATAATTACATAGACAGATAATTACATAGACAGATAATTAGATAGACAGACATAGACAGATAATTACATAATTAGATAGACAGATAATTACATAGACAGATAATTACATAGACAGATAATTAGATAGACAGATAATTACACAGACAGAAGATAATTAGATAGACAGATAATTACATAGACAGATAATTACACAGACAGAAGATAATTAGATAGACAGATAATTACATAGACAGATAATTACACAGACAGAAGATAATTAGATAGACAGATAATTACATAGACAGATAATTACACAGACAGAAGATAATTAGATAGACACAGATAATTACATTGACAGATAATTACACAGACAGAAGATAATTAGATAGACAGATAATTACATAGACAGATAATTACATAGACAGATAATTACATAGACAGATAATTACACAGGACAGAAGATAATTAGATAGACAGATAATTAGATAGACAGATAATTACATAGACAGATAATTACATAGACAGATAATTATACAGACAGAAGATAATTAGATAGACAGATAATTACATAGACAGATAATTAGATAGACATATAATTACATAGACAGATAATTACATGAACAGAATATAATTAGATAGACAGATAATTACATAGACAGAAGATAATTAGATAGACAGATAATTACATAGACAGATAATTACATAGACAGATAATTACATAGACAGAAGATAATTACATAGACAGATAATTACATAGACAGAAGATAATTAGATAGACAGATAATTACACAGACAGAAGATAATTAGATAGACAGATATAAGGGTCAATCCATATGATGTAGCCTGATAATCACCTGACTCAAAGTCAACGTTTCTTTGTTTAATAAAATAAGAGTCAAAGAGAAGAAGAGTGCAGTCTAATTTCCCCTTGTCCTGCTCGTGTAATGCTCTTTGTCTCTGAGAGAGGAATATCTATAGTGAATCTATATCCTGTACTAAGTCCATCAATTCCCATTAAAAAGTCATAATGAGTGCATTTCCAGGTCACTTTGTTCATTAGAGAAGAGCAGTATTGATTCAGTCCCGTCCTGGGCGTACCACCACTCAACACATTGTCTATGTCCCAAATACTATATTCACTAGATGGTGCACTACTTTTGACCAGGGCCCATAGGGAATAAGGTACTATATATTGGGAATAGGGTGCTATATAGGGAATAGGGTACTATACAGGGAATAGGCTACTATATAGGGAATAGGGTGCTATATATAGGGAATAGGCTACTATATAGGAAATAGGGTGCTATATATAAGGAATATGGTACTATATAGGGAATAGGGTACTATATAGGGAATAGGGTACTATATAGGAATAGGCTACTATATAGGGAATAGGGTACTATATAGGGAATAGGGTACTATATAGGGAATAGGGTACTATATAGGGAATAGGGTACTATATAGGGAATAGGGTACTATATAGGGAATGAGTGCTATATAGGGAATAGGGTACTATATATAGGGAATAGGGTGCTATATAGGGAATAGGGTACTATATAAGGAATAGGGTGCTATATATAAGGAATAGGGTACTATATAGGGAATAGGGTACTATATAGGGAATAGAGTGCTATATAGGGAATAGGGTACTATATATAGGGAATAGGGTGCTATATAGGGAATAGGGTACTATATAAGGAATAGGGTGCTATATATAAGGAATAGGGTGCTATATAGGGAATAGGGTACTATATATAGGGAATAGGGTACTATATAGGGAATAGGGTACTATATAGGGAATAGGGTACTATATAGGGAATAGGGTACTATATAGGGAATAGGGTACTATATAGGGAATAGAGTGCTATATAGGGAATAGGGTACTATATATAGGGAATAGGGTGCTATATAGGGAATAGGGTACTATATAGGGAATAGAGTGCTATATAGGGAATAGGGTACTATATATAGGGAATAGGGTGCTATATAGGGAATAGGGTACTATATAGGGAATAGGGTACTATATAGGGAATAGGGTACTATATAGGGAATAGGGTACTATATAGGGAATAGGGTACTGTATAGGGAATAGGGTGCTGTATAGGGAATAGGGTACTATATAGGGAATAGGGTACTATATAGGGAATAGGGTGCTGTATATAAGGAATAGGGTACTATATAGGGAATAGGGTACTATATAGGGAATAGGGTACTATATAGGGAATAGGGTACTATATAGGGAATAGGGTACTATATAGGGAATAGGGTACTATATAGGGAATAGAGTGCTATATAGGGAATAGGGTACTATATATAGGGAATAGGGTGCTATATAAGGAATAGGGTGCTATATATAAGGAATAGGGTGCTATATAGGGAATAGGGTACTATATATAGGGTATAGGGTACTATATAGGGAATAGGTTACTATATAGGGAATAGGGTACTATATAGGGAATAGGGTACTATAGGGAATAGGGTACTATATAGGGAATAGGGTACTATATAGGGAATATGGTACTATATAGGGCATCATGGACTATTATCATGTCTCCTGAAAGACAGGAGAGATGCATCATGCATCATGTCTATTATCATGTCTCCTGAAGGACAGGAGAGATGCATCATGGTCTATTATCATGTCTCCTGAAAGACAGGAGAGATGATCATGGAGTCTCTGAAAGCTTCAACAGGGCAGCAGAAAGAGCCAACTTCCAGGCAGATGTCATGATAAATAATGCATTAGAGATGGGGCTGAATGAAGACTTTGGAAAGACTAATTATTCAGCTGGACATTTAAGACTCCACTCACAAGAAAATAGCCCAGTCTCCAAAAATATATTCTGAAAGCTGAATTCATCCAGGCAGGCAGGCAGTCAGGCAGTTAGTCAGTCAGTCAGTCAGTCAGTCAGTCAGGCAGTCAGGCAGTCAGTCAGTCAGTCAGTCCAGTTAGTCAGTCAGTTAGTCAGTCAGTCAGGCAGTCAGTCAGACAGTCAATCAGTCAGTCAATCAGTTAGTCAGGCAGTCAGTCAGGCAGTCAGTCAATCAGTGAGTCAATCAATCAGTCAGTCAGTCAGTCAATCAGTCAGTCAATCAGTCAGTCAGTCAGGCAGTCAGGCAGGCAGACGGGCAGCCAGTCAGTCAGTCAGTCAATCAGTCAGTCAGTCAGTCAGTCAGTTAGTCAGACGGAGTCAGCCAGTTAGTCAGCCAGTCAGTCAGTCAGTCAGTCAATCAGTCAGTCAGTCAGTCAGTCAGTTAGTCAGACAGGCTGTCAGCCAGTCAGTCAGTCAGCCAGTCAGTCAGTCAGCCCATTATCCCCATACAGGAGACTCTCACACAGACTCCTCTACTAAACATATTGAGGGTAGTTATATCACAACTATTAACCATTCACACAGCCTCCTCTACTGAACATATAAATAGTTGGAACATTTGTAAAATAATAAACATATGGGCTGAGGAGCATGTCTATAGTTATAATAAGGAGGGATGAGGCATGTCTATAGGTATAATAAGGAGGGATGAGGAGCATGTCTATAGTTATAATAAGGAGGACTGAGGCATGTCTATAGGTATAATAAGGAGGGATGAGGAGTATATCTATAGTTATAATAAGGAGGGCTGAGGAGCATGTCTATAGGTGTAATAAGGAGGCTGAGGAGCATGTCTATAGTTATAATAAGGAGGGATGAGGAGCATGTCTATAGTTATAATAAGGAGGGCTGAGGAGCATGTCTATAGTTATAATAAGGAGGGCTGAGGAGCATGTCTATAGTTATAATAAGGTGGACTGAGGAGCATGTCTATAGGTGTAATAAGGAGGGGCTGAGGAGCATGTCTATAGTTATAATAAGGAGGGATGAGGAGCATGTCTATAGTTATAATAAGGAGGGCTGAGGAGCATGTCTATAGTTATAATAAGGAGGGCTGAGGAGCATGTCTATAGTTATAATAAGGAGGGATGAGGAGCATGTCTATAGTTATAATAAGGAGGGCTGAGGAGCATGTCTATAGGTATAATAAGGAGGGATGAGGAGCATGTCTATAGGTATAATAAGGAGGGTGGAGGAGCATGTCTATAGTTATAATAAGGAGGGATGAGGAGCAGGTCTATAGTTATAATAAGGGGCTGAGGAGCATGTCTATAGTTATAATAAGGAGGGGCGGAGGAGCATGTCTATAGTTATAATAAGGAGGATGAGGCATGTCTATAGTTATAATAAGGAGGGCTGAGGAGCATGTCTATAGTTATAATAAGGAGGGATGAGGAGCATGTCTATAGTTATAATAAGGAGGGATGAGGAGCATGTCTATAGGTATAATAAGGAGGATGAGGAGCATGTCTATAGTTATAATAAGGAGGACTGAGGCATGTCTATAGTTATAATAAGGAGGGCTGAGGAGCATGTCTATAGTTATAATAAGGAGGGATGAGGAGCATGTCTAAAGTTATAATAAGGAGGACTGAGGAGCATGTCTATAGTTATAATAAGGAGGGCTGAGGAGCATGTCTATAGTTATAATAAGGAGAGGATGAGGAGGATGAGGAGCATGTCTATAGTTATAATAAGGAGGACTGAGGAGCATGTCTATAGTTATAATAAGGAGGGCTGAGGAGCATGTCTATAGTTATAATAAGGAGGGATGAGGCAGGTCTATAGTTATAATAAGGAGGGATGAGGGAGCATGTCTATAGTTATAATAAGGAGGACTGAGGAGCATGTCTATAGTTATAATAAGGAGGGCTGAGAACATGATATAGTTATAATAAGGAGGGATGAGGAGCATGTCTATAGTTATAATAAGGAGGGCTGAGGAGCATGTCTATAGTTATAATAAGGAGGACTGAGGAGCATGTCTATAGTTATAATAAGGAGGCTGAGGAGCATGTCTATAGTTATAATAAGGAGGGATGAGGAGCATGTCTAAAGTTATAATAAGGAGGACTGAGGAGCATGTCTATAGTTATAATAAGGAGGGCTGGGGAGCATGTCTATAGTTATAATAAGGAGGGATGAGGAGGGATGAGGGAGCATGTCTATAGTTATAATAAGGAGGGACTGAGGAGCATGTCTATAGTTATAATAAGGAGGGCTGAGGAGCATGTCTATAGTTATAATAAGGGAGGAGATAAGGCATGTCTATAGGTATAATAAGGGGAGTGGAGGAGCATGTCTATAGGTGTAATAAGAGGCTGAGGAGCATGTCTATATGTTATAATAAGGAGGGCTGAGGAGCATGTCTATAAGGTATAATAAGGAGGGATGAGGAGCATGTCTATAGTTATAATAAAGGAGAATGAGGAGCATGTCTATAGGTATAATAAGGAGGGATGAGGAGCATGTCTATAGTTATAATAAGGAGGGCTGGGAGCATGTCTATAGGTATAATAAGGAGGGATGAGGAGCATGTCTATAGTTATAAATAAGGAGGGCTGAGGAGCATGTCTATAGTTATAATAAGGGAGGCTGAGGAGCATGTCTATAGTTATAATAAGGAGGGATGAGGAGGGATGAGGAGCATGTCTATAGTTATAATAAGGAGGGCTGAGGAGCATGTCTATAGTTATAATAAGGAGGGATGAGGAGCATGTCTATAGTTATAATAAGGAGGGTGGAGGAGCATGTCTATAGTTATAATAAGGAGGGGCTGAGGAGCATGTCTATAGGTATAATAAGGAGGAGAGCTGAGGGAGCATGTCTATAGTTATAATAAGGAGGGCTGAGGAGCATGTCTATAGGTATAATAAGGTGTCCTTCCAGTTTTGAGTTAAGGGTTAAATCTCAGTCCCCCTCTAGCTCTCTACTCTCTCAGCAGGCATAAATACCAATTTAGCAGGATAGCTTTGCTTTCCACAGTAGCAGCAGAACAGCACCATAAAACTGCCTCTCTCCCTCTCCCTCTCTCTCTCTTTCTCCCTCTCTTTCTCTTTTTCTCCCTCTCTCTCTCTTTCTCCCTCTCTCTCTCTCTCTTTCTCCCCTCTCTCTCATGTAAAGTATACCAGCACCACTCATCACCATCACCTCTACCTTTACTAAGGGTTTCTACTGGTTTAAAACAAAGCCCATGAATGCATAGTTCTCCCTATCTGGTGTCTGTACTTTGAAGCAGCAAGAACAACACCATGAGGCACAACAGACATACAGCAGCCAGAACAACACCATGAGGCACAACAGAACAAACAGCAGCAAGAACAACACCATGAGGCACAACAGAACAAACAGCAGCCAGAACAACACCACGCAGCACAACAGAACAAACAGCAGCCAGAACAACACCATGAGGCACAACAGAACAGCAGCCAGAACAACATCACGCAGCACAACAGAACAAACAGCAGCCAGAACAACACCACGCAGCACAGCAGAACAAACAGCCAGAACAGCACCACGCAGCACAACAGAACAGCAGCCAGAACAACACCGAGGCACAACAGAACAAACAGCAGCCAGAACAACACCACGCAGCACAACAGAACATACAGCAGCCAGAACAACACCATGAGACACAACAGAACAAACAGCAGCCAGAACAACACCATGCAGCACAACAGAACAGACTGCAGCCAGAACAACACCATGAGGCACAACAGAACAAACAGCAGCAGAACAACACCATGAGACACAACAGAACATACAGCAGCCAGAACAACACCATGCAGCACAACAGAACAAACAGCAGCCAGAACAACACCACGCAGCACAACAGAACAGCAGCCAGAACAACACCATGCAGCACAACAGAACAAACAGCAGCCAGAACAACACCATGAGGCACAACAGAACAAACAGCAGCCAGAACAACACCACCCAGCACAACAGAACATACAGCAGCCAGAACAACACCATGAGACACAACAGAACAGCAGCCAGAACAACACCATGCAGCACAACAGAACATACAGCAGCCAGAACAACACCACGCAGCACAATGAACAAACAGCAGCCAGAACAACACCATGAGGCACAACAGAACAGACAGAACAACACCATGAGGCACAACAGAACAGACAGAACAACACCATGAGGCACAACAGAACAGCCAGAACAACACCATGAGGCACAACAGAACAGCCAGAACAGCACCATGAGGCACAACAGAACAGACAGAACAACACCCTAAGAACAGCCAGAACAACACCATGAGGCACAACAGAACAGCCAGAACAACACAATGAGGCACAACAGAACAGCCAGAACACCCATGAGGCACAACAGAACAGCCAGAACAACACCATGAGGCACAACAGAACAGCCAGAACAACACCATGAGGCACAACAGAACAGACTGCAGCTTTGCCAGTTAGATCTCATTAGTGTAGACTTGTCTGAACGCTACAGATGGTTGTTTTGATAACCAGAACCTGGGACTTAGCTAGTGAATCATAACCAGACCATGGGACTTAGCTAGTGAATCATAACCAGACCCTGGGACTTAGCTGGGAATCCTAACCGCAACATGGGACTTAGCTAGTGAATCACCAGACCTGGGACTTAGCTAGTGAATCATAACCAGACCCTGGGACTTAGCTTCATTCAATCACAACCAGACCCTGGGACTTAGCTAGTGAGCTCATAACACCCTGGGACTTAGCTAGTGAATCATAACCAGACCCTGGGACTTAGATAGTGAATCATAACCAGAACCTGGGACTTATAGCTAGTGAATCATAACAGAACCTGGGACTTAGCTAGTGAATCATAACCAGAACCTGGGACTTAGCTAGTGAATCATGTAGAACCTGGGACTTAGCTAGTGAATCATAACCCAGAACCTGGGACTTAGCTAGTGAATCATAGCCAGACCCTGGGACTTAGATAGTGAATCATAACCAGAACCTGGGACTTATAAGCTAGTGAATCATAACAGACCTGGGACTTAGATAGTGAATCTAACCAGAACCTGGGACTTATAGCTAGTGAATCATAACCAGAACCTGGGACTTAGCTAGTGAATCATAACCCAGACCTGGGACTTAGCTAGTGAATCATAACCAGACCCTGGGACTTAGCTAGTGAATCATAATCTCAGCTCTCGTTTTATTTGCTGTGGTCTCTCTCTCTCTCTATCTCCCCCCCTCTCACCAATCCCCCCCTCCCTCTCTCCCTTTCCCCCCCCTCTCTCTCCCTCTCTCCCCCCCTCTCGCAATCTTCCCCCCCTCTCTCTCCCTTTCTCCCCCCCTCTCTCTCCCATTTACTCTCCCTCTCTCTCTCTCAGCTCTCTCTGCCTCTCTTCCCCCTCCCCTCTCTCCCTCTCTCCCCCTCCTCTCCCTCTCTCCTCTCTTTACTCTCCCTCTCTCTCCCCCTCTCTTTCCCCTCCCCCTCTCTCTCTCCCATTACTCTACCCTCGTTACTTTCCCTCTCTCCTCTCCTCTCTTTACTCCCTCTCTCTACCCCCTCTCTTCTCTAAATCTACCAGTTACGGCAACTAAATGATGCCACTGCAGGTGCCAAGAAACCCATAACCCATTTTATCCATAACCCATTCTATCCATAACCCATTCTATCCATAACCCATTTTATCCATAACCCATTTTATCCATAACCCATTCTACCCATAACCCATTCTATCCATAACCCATTCTAACCATAACCCATTCTACCCATAACACATTCTATTCATAACCCATTATATCCATAACCCATTCTCCAATCTATCCATAACCCATTCTACCATAACCCATTCTACCCATAACCCATTCTATCCATAACCCATTCTAACCATAACCCATTCTACCCATAACACATTCTATTCATAACCCATTATATCCATAACCCATTCTCCAATCTATCCATAACCCATTCTACCCATAACCATTCTATCCATAACCCATTCTACCATAACCCATTCTACCCATAACCCATTCTACCCATAACCCATTCTACCCATAACCCATTCTACCATAACCCATTCTATTCATAACCCATTCTATCCATAACCCATTCTACCCATAACCCATTCTACCCATAACCCATTCTACCATAACCCATTCTACCCATAACCCATTCTACCCATAACCCATTCTACCCATAACCCATTCTACCCATAACCCATTCTACCATAACCCATTCTACCCATAACCCATTCTATCCATAACCCATTCTATCCATAACCCATTCTACCCATAACCCATTCTACCCATAACCCATTCTATCCATAACCCATTC
>NW_027013924.1:0-14811 GCF_036934945.1 Oncorhynchus masou masou | reverse complement strand
TCTGTAGTGTTATGTAGTGTTCTGCAGTGTTCTGCAGTGTTCTGTAGTCTACTGTAGTGTTCTGTAGTGTTCTGTAGTGTACTGTACTATTCTGTAGTGTTCTGTAGTCTACTGTAGTGTTCTTTAGTGTTCTTTAGTGTTCTGTAGTGTTCTGTAGTGTTCTGTAGTGTTCTGTAGTGTTCTGCAGTGTTCTGTAGTCTACTTTAGTGTTCTGTAGTGTTCTGTAGTGTTCTGTAGTGTTCTGTAGTGTACTGTAGTGTTCTGTAGTGTAGTGTTCTGTAGTGTACTGTAGTGTTCTGTAGTCTACTGTAGTCTACTGTAGTCTACTGTTATTATATTATTATATTATTACTGTAGTCTACTGTAGTGTTCTGTAGTGTCCTGTAGTGTACTGTAGTGTACTGTAGTGTTCTGTAGTCTACTTTAGTGTACTGTAGTCTACTTTAGTCTACTGTAGTGTTCTATAGTGTTCTGTAGTGTTCTGTAGTGTACTGTAGTGTACTGTAGTCTACTGTAGTGTTCTGTAGTGTTCTGTAGTGTACTGTAGTGTACTGTAGTATTCTGTACTGTAGTGTAGTGTACTGTAGTGTACTCTAGTGTTCTGTAGTGTACTCTAGTGTTCTGTAGTGTACTCTAGTGTGCTGAGGTGTTCTGTAGTGTACTGTAGTGTACTGTAGTATTCTGTACTGTAGTGTAGTGTACTGTAGTGTACTCTAGTGTACTGTAGTGTTCTGTAGTGTTCTGTAGTGTACTGTAGTGTACTGTAGTGTACTGTAGTGTACTGTAGTGTTATGTAGTGTACTGTACTATTCTGTAGTGTTCTGTAGTCTACTGTAGTGTTCTGTAGTGTTCTGCAGTGTTCTGCAGTGTTCTGTAGTGTACTGTAGTGTTATGTAGTGTTCTGTAGTGTACTGTAGTGTTATGTAGTGTTCTGTAGTGTAGTGTGCTGTAGTGTACTGTAGTGTACTGTAGTCTACTGTAGTCTACTGTAGTCTACTGTAGTGTACTGTAGTGTTCTGTAGTGTTCTGTAGTGTACTGTAGTGTTCTGTAGTGTTCTGTAGTCTACTGTAGTGTTCTATAGTGTACTGTAGTCTACTGTAGTGTACTGTAGTCTACTGTAGTGTTCTGTAGTGTACTCTAGTGTTCTGTAGTGTGCTGTAGTGTTCTGTACTGTAGTGTTCTGTAGTGAACTGTAGTGTACTGTAGTGTTCTGTAGTGTTCTGTAGTGTACTGTAGTGTACTGTAGTGTTCTGTAGTATTCTGTACTGTAGTGTACTCTAGTGTACTCTAGTGTACTCTAGTGTTCTGTAGTGTACAGTAGTGTACTGTAGTGTTCTGTAGTGTACTGTAGTGTACTCTAGTGTACTGTAGTGTTCTGTAGTGTTCTGTAGTGTACTCTAGTGTACTGTAGTGTACTCTAGTGTACTGTAGTGTGCTGTAGTGTGCTGTAGTGTACTGTAGTGTGCTGTAGTGTGCTGTAGTGTACTGTAGTGTTCTGTAGTGTTCTGTAGTGTTCTGTAGTGTTATGTAGTGTACTGTAGTGTACTGTAGTGTTCTGTAGTGTAGTGTTCTGTAGTGTGCTGTAGTGTACTGTAGTGTACTGTAGTGTTCTGTAGTCTACTGTAGTCTACTGTAGTCTACTGTAGTCTACTGTTATTATATTATTATATTATTACTGTAGTCTACTGTAGTGTCCTGTAGTGTCCTGTAGTGTCCTGTAGTGTACTGTAGTGTTCTGTAGTCTACTTTAGTGTACTGTAGTCTACTTTAGTCTACTGTAGTGTTCTATAGTGTTCTGTAGTGTTCTGTAGTGTTCTGTAGTGTACTGTAGTGTACTGTAGTGTACTGTAGTGTACTGTAGTGTACTGTAGTCTACTGTAGTGTTCTGTAGTGTACTGTAGTGTACTGTAGTATTCTGCACTGTAGTGTAGTGTACTGTAGTGTACTCTAGTGTTCTGTAGTGTACTCTAGTGTTCTGTAGTGTACTCTAGTGTGCTGTAGTGTTCTGTAGTGTACTGTAGTGTTCTGTAGTGTTCTGTAGTGTACTGTAGTGTACTGTAGTATTCTGTACTGTAGTGTAGTGTAGTGTACTGTAGTGTTCTGTAGTGTTCTGTAGTGTACTGTAGTGTACTGTAGTGTTATGTAGTGTACTGTACTATTCTGTAGTGTTCTGTAGTGTTCTGTAGTGTTCTGTAGTGTTCTGTAGTGTACTGTAGTGTTATGTAGTGTTCTGTAGTGTACTGTAGTGTTCTGTAGTGTAGTGTGCTGTAGTCTACTGTAGTCTACTGTAGTCTACTGTAGTCTACTGTAGTGTACTGTAGTGTACTGTAGTCTACTGTAGTCTACTGTAGTCTACTGTAGTGTACTGTAGTGTTCTGTAGTGTTCTGTAGTGTTCTGTAGTGTTCTGTAGTGTACTGTAGTGTTCTGTAGTGTTCTGTAGTGTTCTGTAGTCTACTGTAGTGTTCTATAGTGTACTGTAGTGTACTGTAGTCTACTGCAGTGTACTGTAGTGTACTGTAGTGTTCTGTAGTGTACTCTAGTGTTCTGTAGTGTGCTGTAGTGTTCTGTACTGTAGTGTACTGTAGTGTACTCTAGTGTACTGTAGTGTTTTGTAGTGTTTTGTAGTGTGCTGTAGTGTACTGTAGTGTTCTGTAGTGTTCTGTAGTGTTCTGCAGTGTTCTGCAGTGTACTGTAGTGTTCTGCAGTGTACTGTAGTGTTCTGCAGTGTACTGTAGTGTTCTGCAGTGTACTGTAGTGTTCTGTAGTGTAGTGTACTGTAGTCTACTGTAGTCTACTGCAGTGTACTGTAGTGTACTGTAGTGTACTGTAGTCTACTGTAGTGTACTGTAGTGTTCTGTAGTATTCTGTACTGTAGTGTACTGTAGTGTACTCTAGTGTTCTGTAGTGTTCTGTAGTGTTCTGTAGTGTGCTGTAGTGTGCTGTAGTGTGCTGTAGTGTTCTGTAGTGTAGTGTTCTGTAGTGTTCTGTAGTGTAGTGTAGTGTTCTGTAGTGTTCTGTAGTGTTCTGTAGTGTTCTGTAGTGTACTGTAGTGTACTGTAGTGTAGTGTACTGTAGTGTTCTGTAGTGTACTGTAGTGTTCTGTAGTGTACTGTAGTCTACTGTAGTGTTCTGTAGTGTACTGTAGTGTTCTGTAGTGTACTGTAGTGTTCTGTAGTGTAGTGTTCTGTAGTGTAGTGTTCTGTAGTGTACTGTAGTGTACTCTAGTGTTCTGTAGTGTACTCTAGTGTTCTGTAGTGTGCTGTAGTGTTCTGTAGTGTTCTGTAGTGTTCTGTAGTGTTCTGTAGTGTTCTGTAGTGAACTGTATTGTTATGTACTTGAGTGAAGACCCAAAAGCGGTTTTAACAGAAAACAGAGTTCTTTAATGAAAAACAGGAATGGCATAAATCCTCTTCCAACGTAGTCAATGGAACAAAAGAACGTTATTATAATGCAGGATGCACCTGCCAGGCGGACTCCGACAGGATAGGACAAGGTGGAAGCAAACGGGACGACAGCTTGCTTCTGGCATCAAAAACACAAACAAGAATCAGACACTGAAAGTAGCAGGAACAGAGAGAGAATCGAGACCTAATCAGAGGGGGAGAGAGAACAGGTGGGAAGGAGTGAATGAGCTAGTTAGGGAGATGTAGAACAGCTGAAGAATGAGAGACAGAGAAGGTAACCTAAAAAGACCAGCAGAGAGAGAATGAAGAGAAAGAACAGGAACAGACATAACAAGACATGACATGTAGTGTACTGTAGTGTACTGTAGTGTTCTGTAGTGTTCTGTAGTGTACTGTAGTGTACTGTAGTGTACTGTAGTGTACTGTAGTGTTCTGTAGTATTCTGTACTGTAGTGTAGTGTACTGTAGTGTGCTGTAGTGTGCTGTAGTGTGCTGTAGTGTTCTGTAGTGTTCTGTAGTGTGCTGTAGTGTGCTGTAGTGTACTGTAGTCTACTGTAGTGTTCTGTAGTGTTTTGTAGTCTACTGTAGTGTACTGTAGTCTACTGTAGTGTTTTGTAGTCTACTGCAGTGCACTGTAGTGTACTGTAGTGTACTGTAGTGTACTGTAGTCTACTGCAGTGTACTGTAGTGTACTGTAGTCTACTGTAGTCTACTGTAGTGTACTGTAGTGTTCTGTAGTATTCTGTACTGTACTGTAGTGTACTCTAGTGTTCTGTAGTGTTCTGTAGTGTACTGTAGTATTCTGTAGTGTTCTGTAGTGTACTGTAGTGTACTGTAGTGTTCTGTAGTGTTCTGTAGTGTACTGTAGTGTACTGTAGTGTACTGTAGTGTACTGTAGTGTGCTGTAGTGTGCTGTAGTGTGCTGTAGTGTTCTCTAGTGTAGTGTTCTGTAGTGTTCTCTAGTGTGCTGTAGTGTTCTGTAGTGTACTGTAGTCTACTGTAGTCTACTGTAGTGTTCTGTAGTGTTCTGTAGTCTACTGTAGTGTAGTGTACTGTAGTCTACTGTAGTGTTCTGTAGTCTACTGTAGTGTAGTGTTCTGTAGTGTACTGTAGTGTTCTGTAGTGTAGTGTTCTGTAGTGTACTGTAGTGTTCTGTAGTGTACTGTAGTGTTCTGTAGTGTTCTGTAGTGTACTCTAGTGTTCTGTAGTGTACTCTAGTGTTCTGTAGTGTGCTGTAGTGTTCTGTAGTGTTCTGTAGTGAACTGTATTGTACTGTAATGTTCTGTAGTGTTCTGTAGTGTACTGTAGTGTTCTGTAGTATTCTGTACTGTAGTGTAGTGTACTCTAGTGTTCTGTAGTGTACTGTAGTGTTCTGTGGTGTACTGTAGTGTTCTGTAGTGTTCTGTAGTGTACTGTACTGTAGTGTAGTGTACTGTAGTGTACTCTAGTGTTCTGTAGTGTACTGTAGTGTACTGTAGTGTACTGTAGTGTTCTGTAGTGTTCTGTAGTGTACTGTAGTGTACTGTAGTGTTCTGTAGTGTTCTGTAGTGTTCTGTAGTGTTCTGTAGTGAACTGTATTGTACTGTAATGTACTGTAGTGTTCTGTAGTGTTCTGTAGTGTACTGTAGTGTTCTGTAGTATTCTGTACTGTAGTGTAGTGTACTGTAGTGTACTCTAGTGTTCTGTAGTGTACTGTAGTGTTCTGTGGTGTACTGTAGTGTTCTGTAGTGTTCTGTAGTGTTCTTTAGTGTACTGTACTGTAGTGTAGTGTACTGTAGTGTACTCTAGTGTTCTGTAGTGTACTGTAGTGTACTGTAGTGTTCTGTAGTGTACTGTAGTGTTCTGTAGTGTGCTGTAGTGTACTGAAGTGTACTGTAGTCTACTGTAGTGTTCTGTAGTGTTTTGTAGTCTACTGTAGTGTAGTGTACTGTAGTCTACTGTAGTCTACTGTAGTCTACTGTAGTCTACTGTAGTCTACTGTAGTGTTCTGTAGTGTTCTGTAGTGTAGTGTACTGTAGTGTACTGTAGTGTTCTGTAGTGTACTGTAGTGTACTGTAGTCTACTGTAGTGTTCTGTAGTGTTCTGTAGTGTTCTGTAGTGTACTGTAGTGCACTGTAGTGTTATGTAGTGTACTGTAGTGTTCTGTAGTGTACTGTAGTGTTCTGTAGTGTTCTGTAGTGTGCTGTAGTGTACTGTAGTGTACTGTAGTGTTCTGTAGTGTACTGTAGTGTACTGTAGTGTACTGTAGTGTTCTGTAGTGTACTGTAGTGTTCTGTAGTGTTCTGTAGTATTCTGTACTGTAGTGTAGTGTACTGTAGTGTGCTGTAGTGTGCTGTAGTGTGCTGTAGTGTGCTGTAGTGTACTGTAGTACTGTAGTGTACTGTAGTGCTCTGTAGTACTGCAGTGTTCTGAGTGTAGTGTTCTGTAGTGTACTGTAGTGTTCTGTTGTGTACTGTAGTGTTCTGTAGTGTACTCTAGTGTGCTGTAGTGTGCTGTAGTGTTCTGTAGTGTTCTGTAGTGTTCTGTATTGTACTGTAATGTACTGTAGTGTTCTGTAGTGTTCTGTAGTGTACTGTAGTGTACTGTAGTGTTCTGAGAGACTTGTACTGCACTCTAGTGTACTCTAGTGTTCTGTAGTGTACTGTAGTGTACTGTAGTGTTCTGTAGTGTACTGTAGTGTACTGTAGTGTACTGTAGTGTACTGTAGTATTCTGTACTGTAGTGTAGTGTACTGTAGTGTACTTGTAGTGTACTGTAGTGTACTGTAGTGTAGTGTAGTGTACTGTAGTGTACTGTGGTAGTGTACTGTAGTGTACTGTAGTGTACTGTAGTGTGCTGTAGTGTGCTGTAGTGTGCTGTAGTGTACTGTAGTGTACTGTAGTCTACTGTAGTGTTTTGTAGTCTACTGTAGTGTAGTGTACTGTAGTGTTCTGTAGTCTACTGTAGTCTACTGTAGTCTACTGTAGTGTTCTGTAGTGTTCTGTAGTCCATTGTAGTGTAGTGTACTGTAGTGTACTGTAGTGTACTGTAGTGTACTGTAGTGTACTGTAGTGTACTGTAGTGTTCTGTAGTGCACTGTAGTGTTCTGTAGTGTACTGTATTGTTCTGTAGTGTAGTGTTCTGTAGTGTTCTGTAGTGTACTGTAGTCTACTGTGTACTGTAGTCTACTGTAGTCTACTGTAGTGTTCTATAGTGTTCTGTAGTGTACTGTAGTGTACTGTAGTCTACGGTAGTGTTCTGTAGTGTACTGTAGTACTGTAGTGTACTCTAGTGTTCTGTAGTGTGCTGTAGTGTTCTGTAGTGTTCCTGTTGTGTTCTGTAGTGAACTGCATTTTACTGTAGTGTACTGTAGTGTTCTGTAGTGTACTGTAGTGTACTGTAGTGTACTATGGTGTTCTGTAGTGTACTGTAGTGTACTGTAGTGTTCTGTAGTATTCTGTACTGTAGTGTAGTGTACTCTAGTGTTCTGTAGTGTACTGTAGTGTACTGTAGTGTACTGTAGTGTACTGTAGTGTACTGTAGTGTTCTGTAGTGTACTGTAGTGTACTGTAGTGTTCTGTAGTGTAATCTAGTGTACTGTAGTGTTCTGTAGTGTGCTGTAGTGTACTTTAGTGTTCTGTAGTGTACTGTAGTGTACTGTAGTGTACTGTAGTGTGCTGTAGTGTGCTGTAGTTCACTGTAGTGTAGTCTACTGTAGTCTACTGTAGTCTACTGTAGTGTTCTGTAGTGTTCTGTAGTCTACTGTAGTGTAGTGTACTGTAGTGTTCTGTAGTGTACTGTAGTGTACTGTAGTCTACTGTAGTCTACTGTAGTGTTCTATAGTGTTCTGTAGTGTTCTGTAGTGTACTGTAGTGTACTGTAGTGTACTGTAGTGTACTGTAGTCTACGGTAGTGTACTGTAGTGTTCTGTAGTGTTCTGTAGTGTTCTGTAGTGTGCTGTAGTGAACTGTATTTTACTGTAGTGTACTGTAGTGTTCTGTAGTGTACTGTAGTGTACTGTAGTCTACTGTAGTCTACTGTAGTGTTCTATAGTGTTCTGTAGTGTACTGCAGTGTACTGTAGTGTACTGTAGTCTACGGTAGTGTTCTGTAGTGTTCTGTAGTGTTCTGTAGTGTTCTGTAGTGTTCTGTTGTGTTCTGTAGTGAACTGTATTTTACTGTAGTGTACTGTAGTGTACTGTAGGGTTCTGTAGTGTACTGTAGTGTTCTGTAGTATTCTGTACTGTAGTGTAGTGTACTGTAGTGTGCTGTAGTGTGCTGTAGTGTACTGTAGTGTGCCAGTGTGCTGTAGTGTACTGAAAAGAATTGCAGTGTTCTGTAGTGTACTGTAGTGTTCTGTAGTGTAGTGTTCTGTAGTGTACTTCTAGTCTACGGTAGTGTTCTGTAGTGTACTGTAGTGTTCTGTAGTGTTCTGTAATGTACTGTAGTGTTCTGTTGTGTTGTACTGTAGTGTAACTGTATTTTACTGTAGTGTACTGTAGTGTACTGTAGTGTTCTGTAGTGTACTGTAGTGTTCTGTAGTGTACTGTAGTGTTCTGTAGTGTTCTGTATTATTCTGTACTGTAGTGTAGTGTTCTGTAGTGTACTGTAGTGTTCTGTACTGTAGTGTACTAGTGTTCTGTAGTGTACTCTAGTGTAGTGTACTGTAGTGTTCTGTAGTGTGCTGTAGTGTACTGTAGTGTACTGTAGTGTTCTGTAGTGTGCTGTAGTGTTCTGTAGTGTACTGTAATGTGCTGTAGTGTACTGTAGTGTGCTGTAGTGTGCTGTAGTGTGCTGTAGTGTACAGTGTACTGTAGTGTACTGTAGTGTACTGTAGTCTACTGTAGTGTTCTGTAGTGTTTTGTAGTCTACTGTAGTGTAGTGTACTGTAGTGTACTGTAGTGTTCTGTAGTGTACTGTGTCTACTGTAGTTCATCAGTATTCTGTAGTGTTCTGTAGTCTACTGTGTAGGGTGTGTACTGTAGTGTTCTGTAGTGTTCTGTAGTGCACTGTAGTGTTCTGTAGTGTACTGTAGTGTTCTGCAGTGTACTGTAGTCTACTGTAGTCTACCGTAGTCTACTGTAGTGTTCTGTAGTGTTCTGTAGTCTACTGTAGTGTACTGTAGTGTACTGTAGAGTTCTGTAGTGTTCTGTAGTGTTCTGTAGTGTTCCTGTAGTGTGCACTGTAGTGTTCTGTAGTGTACTGTAGTGTACTGTAGTGTACTGTAGTCTACTGTAGTGTACTGTTGTGTACTGTAGTCTACTGTAGTCTACTGTAGTGTTCTATAGTGTTCTGTAGTGTACTGTAGTGTTCTATAGTGTACTGTAGTGTACTGTAGTCTACGGTAGTGTTCTGTAGTGTACTGTAGTGTACTTGTAGTGTACTCTCTAGTGCTGTAGTGTTCTGTTGTGTTCTGTAGTGAACTGTATTTTAAATGTAGTGTACTGTAGTGTACTGTAGTGTTCTGTAGTGTACTGTAGTGTTCTGTAGTGTACTGTAGTGTACTGTGGTAGTGTTCTGTATTATTCTGTACTGTAGTGTAGTGTACTGTAGTGTACTGTAGTGTACTCTAGTGTTCTGTAGTGTACTGTAGTGTACTGTAGTGTACTGTAGTGTGTACTGTAGTGTACTGTAGTGTACTGTAGTGTACTGTAGTGTACTCTAGTGTACTCTAGTGTACTGTAGTGTTCTGTAGTGTACTGTAGTGTTCTGTAGTGTGCTGTAGTGCAATCGTAGTGTACTGTAGTGTACAGTGCAGCTGTAGTGTTCTGTAGTGTACTGTAGTGTACTGTAGTGTACTGTAGTGTACTGTAGCAGTTGTAGTGTGCTGTAGTGCTGTATTGTGCTGTATTGTGCTGTAGTGTTCTGTAGTGTGCTGTAGTGTGCTGTAGTGTACTGTAGTGTACTGTAGTGTGCTGTATTGTGCTGTAGTGTGCTGTAGTGTGTTGTAGTGTGCTGTAGTGTGCTGTAGTGTGCTGTAGTGTTCTGTAGTGTGCTGTAGTGTTCTGTAGTGTGCTGTAGTGTTCTGTAGTGTGCTGTAGTGTTCTGTAGTGTGCTGTAGTGTGCTGTAGTGTGCTGTAGTACCTGTGTACTGTAGTGTGCTGTAGTGTATCAGTGTGCTATAGTGTACTGTAGTGTGCTGTAGTGTACTATAGTGTGCTGTAGTGTACTGTAGTGTATTGTAGTGTTCTGTAGTGTTCTGTAGTGTGCTGTAGTGTGCTGTAGTGTGCTGTAGTGTACTGTGGTGTACTGTAGTGTTCTGTAATGTGCTGTAGTGTGCTGTAGTGTGCTGTAGTGTGCTGTAGTGTGCTGTAGTGTGCTGTAGTGTACTGTAGTGTACTGTAGTGTTCTGTAGTGTTTGTAGTCTACTGTAGTGTAGTGGTCTGTAGTGTTCTGTAGTGTACTGTAGTCTCACTGTAGTCTACTGTAGTCTACTGTAGTGTTCTGTAGTGTTCTGTAGTCTACTGTAGTGTAGTGTACTGTAGTGTTCTGTAGTGTACTGTAGTGTTCTGTAGTGTTCTGTAGTGTTCTGCTGTAGTGCACTGTAGTGTTCTGTAGTGTACTGTAGTGTTCTGTAGTGTACTGTAGTCTACTGTAGTGTACTGTAGTCTACTGTTGTGTACTGTAGTCTACTGTAGTCTACTGTAGTGTTCTATAGTGTTCTGTAGTGTACTGTAGTGTTCTGTAGTGTGCTGTAGTGTACTGTAGTGTACTGTAGTGTACTGTAGTGTGCTGTAGTGTACTGTAGTGTGCTGTAGTGTGCTGTAGTGTACTGTAGTGTACTGTAGTGTACTGTAGTCTACTGTAGTGTTTTGTAGTCTACTGTAGTGTAGTGTACTGTAGTGTTCTGTAGTCTACTGTAGTCTACTGTAGTCTACTGTAGTGTTCTGTAGTGTAGTGTACTGTAGTGTTCTGTAGTGTACTGTAGTCTACTGTAGTGTAGTGTACTGTAGTGTACTGTAGTGTTCTGTAGTGTTCTGTAGTGTTCTGTAGTGTTCTGTAGTGCACTGTAGTGTTCTGTAGTGTACTGTAGTGTTCTGTAGTGTAGTGTTCTGTAGTGTTCTGTAGTGTACTGTAGTCTACTGTAGTGTACTGTAGTCTACTGTAGTCTACTGTAGTGTTCTATAGTGTTCTGTAGTGTACTGTAGTGTACTGTAGTCTACGGTAGTGTTCTGTAGTGTACTGTAGTGTACTCTAGTGTACTCTAGTGTTCTGTAGTGTTCTGTAGTGTTCTGTAGTGTTCTGTAGTGTTCTGTAGTGTTCTGTAGTGTACTGTAGTGTTCTGTAGTGTACTCTAGTGTACTGTAGTGTTCTGTAGTGTGCTGTAGTGTACTTTAGTGTGCTGTAGTGTACTTTAGTGTTCTGTAGTGTACTGTAGTGTACTGTAGTGTGCTGTAGTGTGCTGTAGTGTGCTGTAGTGTGCTGTAGTGTGCTGTAGTGTTCTGTAGTGTACTGTAGTGTACTGTAGTGTTCTGTAGTGTGCTGTAGTGTACTGAAGTGTACTGTAGTCTACTGTAGTGTTCTGTAGTGTTTTGTAGTCTACTGTAGTGTAGTCTACTGTAGTCTACTGTAGTGTTCTGTAGTGTTCTGTAGTCTACTGTAGTGTAGTGTACTGTAGTGTACTGTAGTCTACTGTAGTCTACTGTAGTGTTCTATAGTGTTCTGTAGTGTACTGTAGTGTACTGTAGTCTACTGCAGTGTACTGTAGTGTACTGTAGTGTACTGTAGTGTACTGTAGTGTACTGTAGTGTTCTGTAGTGTACTGTAGTGTTCTGTAGTGTTCTGTAGTGTGCTGTAGTGTGCTGTAGTGTGCTGTAGTGTTCTGTTGTGTTCTGTAGTGAACTGTATTTTACTGTAGTGTACTGTAGTGTACTGTAGTGTACTGTAGTGTACTGTAGTGTACTGTAGTGTACTGTAGGGTTCTGTAGTGTACTGTAGTATTCTGTACTGTAGTGTAGTGTACTGTAGTGTACTGTAGTGTGCTGTAGTGTGCTGTAGTGTACTGTAGTGTGCTGTAGTGTGCTGTAGTGTTCTGTAGTGCACTGTAGTGTTCTGTAGTGTACTGTAGTGTTCTGTAGTGTACTGTAGTGTTCTGTAGTGTAGTGTTCTGTAGTGTACTCTAGTGTGCTGTAGTGTGCTGTAGTGTTCTGTAGTGTTCTACAGAACACTGTAGTCTACTGTAGTGTGGTGTACTGTAATTGTGTGATCTGCTGTAGTCTACTGTAGTGTTCTATAGTGTTCTGTAATTGTACTGTAGTGTACTGTAGTCTACTGCAGTGTGCATAGCAGTGTACTGTAGTGTACTGTAGTGTGCGTAGTGTACTGTAGTGTTCTGTAGTGTACTGTAGTGTTCTGTAGTGTTCTGTAGTGTGCTGTAGTGTGCTGTAGTGTGCTGTAGTGTTCTACTGTAGTGTTCTGTAGTGTTCTAACTGTAGTTTTACTGTAGTGTACTGTGTGTAGTGTACTGTAGTCTACTGTAGTGTACTGTAGTGTACTGTAGTGTACTGTAGTAGTTCTGTAGTGTACTGTAGTGTATTCTGTACTGTAGTGTGGTGTACTGTAGTGTGCTGTAGTGTGCTGTAGTGTGCTGTAGTGTTCTGTAGTGTGCTGTAGTGTTCTGTAGTGTACTGTAGTGTTCTGTAGTGTGCTGTAGTGTTTCTGTAGTGTACTGTAGTGTACTGTAGTGTACTATAGTGTACTGTAGTGTCTGCAGATTGTATTCTGTAGGTGTGCTGTAGTGTGCTGTAGTGTACTGTAGTGTAGCTGCTGTGGTGTGCGTAGTGTTCTGTGGTGTTATATAAAGTATTGCTGTAGTGTGCTGTAGTGTGCTGTAGTGTGCTGTGGTGTGTGGTGTGCTGTAGTGTGCTGTAGTGTACTGTGAATTATACTGTAGTGTTCTGTAGTGTTTTCATGGTCTGCTGTAGTGTAGTGTACTGTAGTGTTCTGTAGTGTTCTGTAGTGTACTGTAGTCTACTGTAGTCTACTGTAGTCTACTGTAGTCTACTGTAGTCTACTGTAGTGTTCTGTAGTGTTCTGTAGTCTACTGTAGTGTAGTGTACTGTAGTGTTCTGTAGTGTACTGTAGTGTTCTGTAGTGTTCTGTAGTGTACTGTAGTGTTCTGTAGTGTACTGTAGTGTTCTGTAGTGTACTGTAGTCTACTGTAGTGTACTGTAGTCTACTGTAGTCTACTGTAGTGTTCTATAGTGTTCTGTAGTGTACTGTAGTGTACTGTAGTGTACTGTAGTGTACTGTAGTCTACTGTAGTGTTCTGTAGTGTACTGTAGTGTTCTGTAGTGTACTCTAGTGTTCTGTAGTGTGCTGTAGTGTTCTGTAGTGTTCTGTTGTGTTCTGTAGTGAACTGTATTTTACTGTAGTGTACTGTAGTGTACTCTAGTGTTCTGTAGTGTACTGTAGTGTACTGTAGTGTTCTGTAGTGTACTGTAGTGTACTGTAGTGTTCTCTAGTGTACTCTAGTGTACTGTAGTGTGCTGTAGTGTACTTTAGTGTTCTGTAGTGTACTGTAGTGTGCTGTAGTGTGCTGTAGTGTGCTGTAGTGTGCTGTAGTGTACTGTAGTGTGCTGTAGTGTGCTGTAGTGTGCTGTAGTGTGCTGTAGTGTGCTGTAGTGTGCTGTAGTGTACTGTAGTGTGCTGTATTGTGCTGTAGTGTACTGTAGTGTGCTGTAGTGTGCTGTAGTGTGCTGTAGTGTGCTGTAGTGTACTGTAGTGTGCTGTAGTGTGCTGTAGTGTTCTGTAGTGTGCTGTAGTGTGCTGTAGTGTACTGTAGTGTACTGTAGTGTGCTGTAGTGTACTGTTGTGTACTGTAGTGTTCTGTAGTGTTCTGTAGTGTACTGTAGTGTACTGTAGTGTGCTGTAGTGTGCTGTAGTGTACTGTAGTGTACTATAGTGTACTATAGTGTGCTGTAGTGTGCTGTAGTGTGCTGTAGTGTGCTGTAGTGTACTGTAGTGTACTGTAGTGTACTGTAGTGTGCTGTAGTGTTCTGTAGTGTGCTGTAGTGTACTGTAGTGTACTGTAGTGTACTGTAGTGTGTGACTGTTAGGTGAGCTGTTGTTGGACTGAAATAACGTGGTATTGATCTTTAAAGGGACAATCTGTAGGTCAAAGAATGAAAAAGGCTCACCCTGCATCCCTGTTGTGGTAACAGCTTAGGGATGGGGCTGGATAAATGTGACCACTCTCAAATTCATAGACAGGTCTATGGATTCAAGGAATGTCTATCCATGTGATCAAAATGATAGTTTAACTATATTTTGAAGTTAACAGTGCTTGATAACAGTTACATTGTTTATAAACAAATTAGTAAAACACGAGCCTTTTATAAGTTATACCTAACTGGTTTACCTATATCATTAATTTAAAAGTAAAAAGTTGATGTAGGAATCATAGATTGTGACTTTAAGGATACTAACATGATTATATCTATTGGTTTTTACATTTACTTGATGATTCAATTTACACTGAGTGGACAAAACATTAAGAACACCTACTCTTTCCATAACAGACTGACCAGGTGAATACAGGCGAAAGCTATGATCCCTTATTGATCTCACTTGTTAAATTCACTTCAATCAGTGTAGATGAGACAGTTGAGACTTGGACTGTGTGTGTGCCATTCAGAGGGTGAATGGGCAAGACAAAATATTGAAGTGCCTTTTAACGAAGTATGGTAGCAGGTGCCAGCTGCACCGGTTTGGGTCAAGAACTGCAATGCTGCTGGGTTTTTCACGGTCAAAGGTTCCCTATGTGTATCAAGAATGGTCCACCACACAAAGGACATCCAGCCAACTTGACACAACTGTGGGAAGCATTGGAGTCAACGTGGGCCAGCATCCCTGTGGAACGCTTTCGACACCTTGTAGAGTTCATGCCCAATGAATTGAGGCTGTTCTGCAACTTGATATTAGGGAAGTGTTCCTAATGTTTGTTATACTCAGTGTACACTTACCCTGTAGTCATTTAGCAGACGCTCTTATCCAGAGCGACTTACAGTTAGTTCATCAATCTTAATATAGCTCATGTCTCAGTCATAGTAAGTACATTTTTCCTCAATAAAGAAGCTATCAGCAAAGTCAGAGCTAGTAAAAAAATTAAACATTTAAAGGCATAATCATATCAAACCAAACGCTATTTCACAATTGGAATACAATATGTGCAGACCTTACAGTGAAATGCTTACTTACAAGCCCTTAACCAACAGGTAGACCTTACAGTGAAATGCTTACTTACAAGCCCTTAACCAACAGGTAGACCTTACAGTGAAATGCTTTTACAAGCCCTTAACCAACAATGCTTTAAGAACTTAAGAACAAAAAATGTGAAGTAAAAAGTAACAAATAATTAAATTATAAAGAAAAATTGAAAATGAAAGTAACAAATAATGAAACAGCAGCAGTAAAATAACAATAGCG
>NW_027013923.1:0-14813 GCF_036934945.1 Oncorhynchus masou masou | reverse complement strand
GCGAAAGTATTCGGCCCCCTTGAACTTTGCGACCTTTTGCCACATTTCAGGCTTCAAACATAAAGATATAAAACTGTATTTTTTTGTGAAGAATCAACAACAAGTGGGACACAATCATGAAGTGGAACGACATTTATTGGATATTTCAAACTTTTTTAACAAATCAAAAACTGAAAAATTGGGCGTGCAAAATTATTCAGCCCCCTTAAGTTAATACTTTGTAGCGCCACCTTTTGCTGCGATTACAGCTGTAAGTCGCTTGGGGTATGTCTCTATCAGTTTTGCACATCGAGAGACTGAATTTTTTCCCATTCCTCCTTGCAAAACAGCTCGAGCTCAGTGAGGTTGGATGGAGAGCATTTGTGAACAGCAGTTTTCAGTTCTTTCCACAGATTCTCGATTGGATTCAGGTCTGGACTTTGACTTGGCCATTCTAACACCTGGATATGTTTATTTTTGAACCATTCCATTGTAGATTTTGCTTTATGTTTTGGATCATTGTCTTGTTGGAAGACAAATCTCTGTCCCAGTCTCAGGTCTTTATGTTTGAAGCCTGAAATGTGGCAAAAGGTCGCAAAGTTCAAGGGGGCCGAATACTTTCGCAAGGCACTGTAGCTACTACATTACTTTGTACTTATGCCATTTCAAGGTAAATATATATTTTTTGTTAAAATTTCATTATATCGTGGAGAGAAACCATGAGAGAGTTTAAATGTATTGGTTCTTCACATTTGTACACATATGATATTACATTTGATGATTCCACATTACAAATCCAATGTAACCGATGGGGGGTTGCAACCTCAAGCTTTAAATGTCTCCCCCCACCTACCTCCAGACCTACCTCAATTCATCCCTCACTTTCTCAAGCTCCTCCCTTTCTGCTCCACGAGTTGTGACATCAGCATTAGCTTCTGAGTGAGTGTGCTCAGTTGGACCCTCTGATCGACGACCAGAGCCTTAAACTGCTCCAACTGTAGTTTCTGCTGCTCACTGAGCTCCCCTGCAGAATATACACAGTTAAGCATTCACACACACACACACACACACACACACACACACACACACACACACACACACACACGCACACACACACACACACACACACACACACACACACACACACACACACACACACACACACACACACACACACACACACACACACACACACACACGCGCACAAAATGCGAGACTGCTATGTTAATGTGATCTGACATGTCCAGGTAACTGCCAAAATAAAGGAAACACCAACATAAAGTGTCTTAATAGAGCGTTGGGACCCACGAGACAGAACATAATTTGGTCTTTTGTTGACGGTGAAAAATAATGTCTCAGGCGCCGCTCCAGAATCTCCCATAAGTGTTCAATTGGGTTGAGATCTGGTGACTGAGGCAGCCATGGCATTTGGTTTACATTGTTTTTATGCTCATCAAATCATTCTGTGAACACTTGTGCCCAGTGGATGGGGGCATTGTCATTCTATGGGGGCATAGCCACGTTAGCCAATATAATGGCCGGCCCAGCATTTTTATACATGACTCTAAGCATGATGGGATCTTCATTGCTTAATTAACTAAGGAACCACACCTGTGTGAAAGCACTTGCTTTCAATATTCTTTGTATCATTATATCATTTACATACTACTGCATAATATACTGAAGGGATGGATCAACATGTGAGATTGCACCTGTCATGTCTGTTATCCTGGCATTGGCTGCAGCCAGGTCACGACTCAAAGCCACGATGAGGTCACCCTGGCTACATGTTTCCAGCTGAGACTGGGCCAAGTCTGTCCTGGAGAGATGAGAACAAGGAAAACAAGAGGAGGGTATTTTAGTTAACAAACTAGAAATATGGAATGGTTGAACATAAAGTAAATCTGTACACGTTTCGACCCCAAACTGGGGCTTCCTCAGTAGAATGTTCGACCATGTTTAGCCTGATTAATCCACTTACTCATAATTCCACAGCTTCACTACAGACACATGCGCATGCACCCGCACACACACACACGCAGTCCCTAACCCTAAACCTAACCCTAACCTGAAAACCTAACCCTAGCTCCTAACCCTAACCATAAAACTAACCCTAGTTCCTAACCCTTAACCTAACACTAATTCTAACCCTAAACCCCTAGAAATAGCATTTGACCTTGTGGGGACTAACAAAACGTCCCCAGTTGGTCAAAATGTTGTTAGTTTACTATTCTTGTGGGGACTTCTGGTCACACACACACACACACACACACACACACACACACACACACACACACACACACACACACACACACACACACACACACACACACACACACACACACACACAGACTGAAACAAGGCATACTATCACCATATTTGAAAGAGATAACTGTGGTAATATGACCACCTAAATTAGCTGCAAAAAATAAGTCTGCATGATCATTAATCTAAGATTTAAAAGACACATTTTGCACTGTAGCTGTACTATACTGTGTGTTCAAAAATGGACACCAGGGACTCTCATAGGCTTATCTTTAACTGGAATGCAGTGGCACACATGGGATGGGATAAGAAGACTTCAGATTACATTTAGGAATCAGTGCCTGGGCCTTCAGAAGTAATCCTCCGCTTGGTTTGAGACAAGAGGGTAGTTTCACAGACTGATCCCTATAAGGATCATATATATCAGAGTCATTATATAAGAAAAGCACGAGTCATGACTCACGCATATATTTCTGGCCTCATGAATTATTCATGAGGAAAGCACAGTGTGAGCATGTGGATGTTTGCTGAGTGATGACGTCACTCCTTTGTGCAAGATAGCACGAAATACCATGGTGTGAATACACAGAGACGGCATCTAAGGTGAATAGCCTTACATTAAAACATTTGGAGGTTGCATACATTATGATTTACAATCAAAACTGTTGCCGTGTGCATCAAATTTACGATAAATGTGGTAAGGTCCCTCTAGTTAAATGTCAGTAATAGTCTGTGCCTATTGGGGAATGTTTCCACTATTTAGTCTCATCAATAATGAGGCCATCTAATAAGTTGAAAGAAAATCAAAAACCCTCTTTACCTGAGTGAAGTGATATTACCCTCCAGGGCTGCTACCTCTGAGGCCTGTTTAGTCTGTGTCTCAGGGGACTGGTACTCATCACAGGCCTACTACTCTCCAGATTCCCCTCCAATGCTGTGGAGAGTTAGAAGACATTATAAAGGCTCATACATGGTCCCCAGAGATTACGTTCATTAAGCACTTTGATGACACAGTAATAATAGACAGGCAATCCAGAAGGGCGTCTCCAGGCTGAAATCGACAGGTTTTCACTGTAGTGTAACCAGAACTACATGGACCTCAATGCAACCAAAACCAAAGACCTGGTCATTGACTTTAGAAGAGACCAACCTACCATCCCAGCGCTGGAGGTTAACGGACGCATTAAACAAGGGGAAGACTACAAACACCTAGGAATCATCATCAACAACAAGCTCTTCTCCAAAAGAAGCACTGAACAAATTCACTCAAAATGTCAACACCGCCTGTTCTTTCTACAGAAATTGAGGAAGTTTAATGTACACCAATCAATCCTCCAAGCATTTTATAACTTCTTTATAGAATCCATCATAGCTTTTAATGTTGTAGGGTGGTTTGGTGCTCTAGGGAACACAAGCCTGAACCCACTGAACAGGGTAATAGGAATCAGTGGGAAGGTCATTGGAGCAAGCCAGGACCCCTCAGTGACATTTACAAAAAGAGGGAGGAAGAAATGGGAACAAATAGCTTTTGACCTGACACACACAAGTGTAGAGCTCTCCCATACAAACTGAAGAGATCAATTCTAGTTTTGTGCCAAAAACCGGGAACAACCTCTGTCTGGTGGAGTCCACAAAGCATATTGCATGTAACAAACAGTTACATGACCTACAACATAGTCAAGAAAGTTCATGTTTACGACATTTTCGGACACTAATCAACTATTGATTGAGAACCACGGAGAGTTACCGAGTAGCAAAGAAAACAGGAGCTGCCTTCACTATTCCAGCACCATTTCAATTTCAATATTTCAACATCATCAAATCACCTGTGCGTATTCTAGTACAGTGGCAACTGAAAGATACCAAAACAATTTAGTCCAATCAACTTAAACTAAATAGGATGTGGCTGTCGATGGTTCTGATTTCTGTGTGTCTGTGTGCGTGCAAGTAGAACAAACATGTTGACTCACCAATGTCTTCCTCCTCTCTTTCATGTTGACAAAACGGTCTATTTCTCTTTTTTGTTGTCCTAGGCTACCTAGCTTCTACGGGATCGGTCCCCCCCCCCCCCGGGACGGTTGAGCTAATGTTGGCTAATGTGATTAGCATGAGGTTGTAGGTAACAAGAACATTTCCCAGGCCATAGACATATCTGATATGGGCAGAAAGCTTAAATTCTTGTTAATCTAACTGCACTGTCCAATTTACAGTAGCTATTACAGTGAAATAATACCATGCTATTGTCTGAGGAGAGTGAAAATGTATTAATAAACCAATTCAGCATATTTGGGCAGTCTTGATACAACATTTTGAACAGAAATGCAGTGGTTCATTGAATCAGTCTAAAACTGTGCACATACACTGCTGCTATCTAGTGGCCAAAATCTAAATTGTGCCTAACCTGGAATAAAACATTTTGGCCTTTCTCTTGCATTTCAAAGATAAAAAAAAATGGGGAAAAAACTCATGTTTTTTCTTTGTATTATCTTTTACCAGATCTAATGTGTTATATTCTCCTACATTAATTTCACATCTTCACAAACTTCAAAGTGTTTCCTTTCAAATGGTATCAAGAATATGCATATCCTTGTTTCAGGTCCTGAGCTACAGGCAGTTAGATTTGGGTATGTCATTTTAGGCGAAAATTGGAAAAAAAAGGATCCGATCCTTCCTTTCATGGGCAACATTAGCCTTCTACTGCACATCTAACTACATATTGGACGTCCATCCTCTCAGGCCAGGGGCACAATGTATGAATTAATGGCTGGATCAGAATCACTGTTATAATCATTGGCCAGTACCCCTATCTCTATCGCCATCCATTTAATTTAGGAAAGGGCTATTTGTTTGCGAGCTAGCTGGCCAACGGAGGACAACAACACAACGAGACGCAACAATTCAAGTTGTTCCTGTCAGTGACACATGCTCTCAATGTGATTTGATAGGAGTGAAGCCAAACCAAACTGGCTTCCATTGACACTTTTTTTGGTGTGCCAGGACCCTTTACACTTGAGCTCACTCAGTTTAGCTCAACGCTGATTGGCCAAATGCTCATTGGCTTCCCCTGCATTCAATGCTACGGGCAGCAACAATGTAATGATCTTTTGGAACAGACAGAATCAGATAGATGGTCTACACATACAGAGACATAGGGGCACTGTTTCGCTCGCTTGGATGCTTTCCGGTGAGATACATTAATTGAAGGGAAATTATTAAACACAGAGACAAAAGAGAAATCATTATTTAAAAAAAAAATCCTGGTCAAATATTTGGGGAAGCCTGGCTTCCCTTGGCATCCATGAATACACACCACTGTGTGTGTCTTGTATGTACCAATTTGTCACCACACATGAAGCTCCCTCCCAGGAAATAAAAGTTATTTGCATTGAATTTTGAATAGGTAAAGTGTTACTGAGTTTATTTCGCACCCATTAACACCAAGTGTAACTATGCGAGCTGACAAGGTACAAATCTGTCGTTCTGCCCCTGAACAGGCAGTTAACCCACTGTTCCTAGGCCGTCATTGAAAATAAGAATTTGTTCTTAACTGACTTGCCTAGTAAAATAAAGGTAAAATAAAATAAAAAATGAATTGAGGAAAATATGTGCTTCTAGCATTGCCCTTTAGTGTTGCATTACACGTGACTGTCATCTAGTGACATAAAATGGCACTATCTTGCATTAAACACACTACTGTGTCCAGTGCTGTTTAATTTAGACTTGTGGGAACTGACCAACAGTGCCTTCAGAAAGTATTCATACCACTTGACTTATTCCACATTTTGTTATGTTACAGCCTGAATTCAAATTTGATTGAATGTATTATTTTCTCACCCATCTACACACAATAAACCATGATGACAGAGCGAACAAATGTTTTTAGAAATTGTAGCAAATTGATTGAAAATGAAATACAGAAATGTACATAAGTATTCACCTCCCTACAATGCTTTGTAGAAGCATGTTTGGTAGTGATTACAGCTGTGGTCTTTCTGTAAGTCTCTAAGAGCTTTGCACACCTGGATTGTAAAATATTTGCAATTCCACTTTGACATTATGGGGTATAGTGTAGGTCAGTGACACAAAATCTCTGCTGTAACACAACAAAATGTGGAAATGTCAAGGGGGTGTGAATACTTTCTGAAAGGCACTATATATGGATAGGGCTAAATTGAAATGTTTCTTTCAGAAGAAATATGAAAAGCAAATGCATAACCATGGTAGCAATTGAAGGGAACACGTTTGGAGATTATGGGAAAATTATTAGACCAAAAGGTGAGGACACAACAATTCACCTAACACATGACTGAATCAAACATTACACTGGTGATTTTATGTGCATTTTACACTTACTACACTTTACGCCACATTTGTAGATACTCTGGATACATTCAGTAACATGATCACAGTATTTCTGGAAAATGTGGGGGTAGGTGCAACGTAAGACAAAAAAAACTACTATGGGTTTGAGTGAGAGGGCTAACCAAGCGTCTCCAAGTGGCCACACACCTCTCCAAGTGTGCACAGTTCCTAAGCAGATTTCAATGCACTTTTATGACTCATAGAAAGTCTGAAATATCAGTACACTGGTAGTTGTTTCATTTGAACCCAACCCTGCCATCACTAATTACGGTCGTTGTTTACACAATCCTAAAACAGACCATTATAAATCTCAGTCTGTGTCAGGTGGGCATCAAGCTTATTCTGTTGTCAACATCCCTAGCTAAGTTATAAAATACGATCTTACAGTGCTAGACTTTCACAGGGCAATTCAGAGAAACAGATCTTCATTTTGGTGCGCATAGAAAGGATTCATGCGTGCATTCGTTCGTGTTCAGTGGCACATTTTCTTTACAATACACAAAAATAGGCTCATTCTGTTCAGAACAACCCAGGGTTTGAGGCCATGTCATCTTGTACATCAAAACATAGTGATCATAAACGTTGACACTGTATCTGACATGAGTTTTATGATATGGAAATGTGAAGTGCACATTTGGACTCACAGGTGTTTGGCTTGCTTGTAAGGACATAAAAAGGTATTTATTATAATCCTCAACGTCTCATCTTTCAAAATACAGTTCTCTTAATTTACAGCATTTCCCTCACTCAAGACATTTTTTGGTGCAAAAGTTGCCCAATTATTTGTTGTTAAAGATGCCCTGTATCCAGACGCCAATTTTTTCCCCCAGGCTTCTAGGGTTCTCCTAAAAGAACAAGACCAACCAGACAGCCAGACAGTCCCCCCCTCACCTCTCAGCTGTCCAATCAGCGCTTCCCTCTCCTCCTCCAGCTCCTGGGCTCTCTGTCTGCTCTGGACACAGCGCTGCTCCAGGGCCACAATGGTGTGTGCGTGCTGCCGCACCTGCTCCCTGTACTCGGCCTCCCAGACCCTGTAGCGCTCCTTCTCCTCCTCCAAGACCTCCTTCACCTTATCCTGCCACTCCTCCTCCCTCCTGCCTGCCTCCTCCAGCCTGGTGCACCACTCGGCCTCCTGGGTCTGTGCCTCCTGCAGCAGTTTAGTCTGGGAAGCGAGAGAAACATGTAGAGAGTCGGTGTATTGTAACGTCTGTTTCCTGGTGGACACTGTGCATGCTAGTTATCAGTTTCAGGTGTTCTCCTTGTAGAGGCATCTTTATGTAGCTTTATCACCGGCTATTTACAAAACAAACAGACTGATGGAACCAGCATCCACAGTGTTCTCGAAGGACCTGGACTAGGGGAAATTGGTCAAAACCATCTCAGCACCTAGCCCCCTCACCTGGGCTTGTCTGAGTGCCTCCAACTCATCCTTTAGCTCCTCCAACTCCTTCTTCCTGGCCTCTTCTTCATGCTGTGCCACAGTCATCTACAATTGAAGTAAGGGGACATAAAGATGTGCGTCTTTTCGTGGATGTCAACAAAGCATTGCTATTGAATCCACTTTCCCAGTCATGTACATGCATTTTTATGTTAGTTGTTAATAGATATGGAGTGTGTCTGTGTTTTTTTAAGCGTGTGTGTGTGTGTGTGTGTGTGTGTGCGTGTGTGTGTGTGTGTGTGTGTGTGTGTGTGTGTGTGTGTGTGTGTGTGTGTGTGTGTGTGTGTGTGTGTGTGTGTGTGTGTGTGTGTGTGTGTGATAAGTGTGCATGAGTGCCCGCAAGCATTAATGTGTGTGTGGGAGCCAACCTGCAGTCTCTGCTGCACCAGCTCCTCTCTGGTAATGCTCAGAAGCTCCTGCAGCTCTCTGGACTTTACTTCTCTCTCCTGGAGCTCCTTCAGGTCTATCTGCACCCCAGAAAAGACACAGTGACCCTATGACAACTAAACAACCCCATCAGCCACATCATATGTGCAATCTCTCTATACATCACATTAAAACCACTGATGAGAAAATGAGGCCTTAGATAGGAAAACCTACCACTCAAACTCACTGGAAGCTTATTGATAATGAGAGTGATCTTCCATTGGGTTACAAATACATCAATACTTATCCCATTTGTATACGGGTTTTGGGCCTATTTTCAAACCGTCTCAGAGTAGGAGTGCTGATATAAGATCAGTTGTGCCTTTTCAGAAGACATGTAAGATTATACATACAGGGATATCCTGATCCCAGAGCTCTGAGATGCTTTGTGTATACAGGGCCTGATGTCTATTCTTACTGAATATTCTTATTTGATTATCTACTCCAGTTCTGTGTATGTGGCTTACAGAGCAGAACATTCACCAACATTTTTGAGTCAGTGCAGAGCAAAGTGACAGCGCACCAATTCTACCTACCTTCAAACGCTGAAGCTCCACGGTATAACCCTGATGCTCATTGACCAGGGTTCTGATGCCCTCAGGACTCCTGTGGGGAAACAAAAAGAATATTAGATCATATTGGACTCCTTTGTGATTTAACCCATATATGGACCATAGTATTACTCCAGTCCCCTAGTACCCATGTGTGTGTTGTGTGTGTTAGTTAGTGCACCCTTTAATAAATATCTCTTAATTTAAGATAGGGAAACGACTTTGCATTACTACAGTGTTTTCATGCCTTGTCCTGTGACTTTCCAGGAACACTGGAACACTGCTTTACCACATACATAAATACATAATTGATTACGTAAAGAAGTACAAATACAACAGCCAAACAAAATGTAAATAGCTAGATTTAAATCACCTTCAGTGAGATGTGAAGCATCTATCCCAGCTTCCAGTAGTGCCTGGGTGGCACTCTGAAGCAGTGGGAGCTGGGTAGCCATTATGGAGAGGACTGAAGCCTTGACCCAGGCCAGAGCTGGTGACACACTCTCCTCCTGTAGTGAGGTCATGGCCTTTTCCAGTGCATTTGCCGAGCATGCCTCCTGTAATTGACTCTGAGTGAGTGGACAATAGACATACCAGCTGTATCGTGTTTGGTCAAGTGTGTGTGTGTGTGTGTGTGTGTGTGTGTGTGTGTGTGTGTGTGTGTGTGTGTGTGTGTGTGTGTGTGTGTGTCCGTTAACCTCCAGCGCTGGGATGGTAGGTTGGTCTCTTCTAAAGTCAATGACCAGGTCTTTGGTTTTGGTTGCATTGAGGTCCATGTAGTTCTGGTTACACTACAGTGAAAACCTGTCGATTTCAGCCTGGAGACGCCCTTCTGGATTGCCTGTCTATTATTACTGTGTCATCAAAGTGCTTAATGAACGTAATCTCTGGGACCATGTATGAGCCTTTATAATGTCTTCTAACTCTCCACAGCGTTGGAGGGGAATCTGGAGAGTAGTAGGCCTGTGATGAGTACCAGTCCCCTGGAGACACAGACTAAACAGGCCTCAGAGGTAGCAGCCCTGGAGGGTAATATCACTTCACTCAGGTAAAGAGGGTTTTTTGGATTTTCTTTCAACTTATTAGATGGCCTCATTATTGATGAGACTAAATAGTGGAAACATTCCCAATAGGCACAGACTATTACTGACATTTAACTAGAGGGACCTTACCACATTTTATCGTAAATTTGATGCAATACGGCAACAGTTTTGATTGTAAATCATAATGTATGCAACCTCCAAATGTTTTAATGTAAGGCTATTCACCTTAGATGCCGTCTCTGTGTATTCACACCATGGTATTTCGTGCTATCTTGCACAAAGGAGTGACGTCATCACTCAGCAAACATCCCCATGCTCACACTGTGCTTTCCTCATGAATAATTCATGAGGCCAGAAATATATGCGTGAGTCATGACTCGTGCTTTTCTTATATAATGACTCTGATATATATGATCCTTATAGGGATCAGTCTGTGAAACTACCCTCTTGTCTCAAACCAAGCGGAGGATTACTTCTGAAGGCCCAGGCACTGATTCCTAAATGTAATCTGAAGTCTTCTTATCCCATCCCATGTGTGCCACTGCATTCCAGTTAAAGATAAGCCTATGAGAGTCCCTGGTGTCCATTTTTGAACACACAGTATAGTACAGCTACAGTGCAAAATGTGTCTTTTAAATCTTAGATTAATGATCATGCAGACTTATTTTTTGCAGCTAATTTAGGTGGTCATATTACCACAGTTATCTCTTTCAAATATGGTGATAGTATGCCTTGTTTCAGTCTGTGTGTGTGTGTGTAGGTGTGTGTGTGTGTGTGTGTGTGTGTGTGTGTGTGTGTGTGTGTGTGTGTGTGTGTGTGTGTGTGTGTGTGTGCTATTTAGGATGTTTGGGTGAAAGTATCAAAGCAACATTTCAATTTGCTAGGGGAACACTTGAGACAGTGAGACAGACACGTTTTCTTGACTGTCTGGTTGAGAGTTGATTTGTGTCACATAGTAGGCTGTGTTGCATGTACCCTCATTTGTAAGCCACTTTGGATTTGAGCATATTATAATTGACAGATACACACTGTATGACAGTATATCCAAGTGTAGGACTATTCAATGTGAGGGAGTGAATACCTGACAGGGTCTCCAGCCAACTCTTTAATCTCTCTGTGTCCTCTGCTGCCCCTCCTGTTCAGTCATGAGCTCCTTCAGTTGTCCTTCCAGCTCCTCTATTTTACTCACCAGGCTCTCTCTCTCCTAGCAGCTCTGCCACCTGCTCTAATACCTTACAAGGAGCAAAGGTCACAGGCAGTGGTTAAATTATGGATGACCACATTCCTTTGGCTAGCATAGCCGTTTAACACCCCAAGTAAATTACCGGATCTGTTTCCCCACATTTTAGGTCATCACAAACCATCATGGCCCAACCCAATGCTTTTCAATGAAAAAAATGGAATTGGAATTCCAGTTTACTTCCTTGGACTGAATTGAAATGTACTCTAACCCTGCAAAACCTTCACAATCGTAGCTCTCTGGGACATTTGATATACTTTTATGTTATTAATCAGTCTCTTTTTCTATACTGTCAATGAAGAGGTCCCAGTAACCTGCTGGTCTGACAAGGCATCATGGGAAGTGGAGTCAGAGTTCAGTGGGTAACATCATCAACAGCTGGTCACGAAGGTGCTTGATCTGAGACAAAAACAGTATTTGACTCCCCCACTTCGTGCCATTTCAGTTTAAGTCAATCATACTCATGATGTCACACTTTAATTTCTATGAGGAAGGATATTTCAATTGATTCGCGTAATTATCTGGAACCATAGTTAGAGAGGTACTAGAATTCTTTGAACTTACCTGTTCTTGCACCAGATCCAGCTCAGCTTTGCTCTTCTTTTTTTGTTGTGTGTGCCTCTCTACCTCAGACTCCGCGAACATAGAAGCTTGCTCCTGGAGCACACCATTGTGGAGTCAACCTAGAGCTTTGGAACTACACTGTATTCAAATTTCACAAAAACTATCCCACTCGGTCTAACTCACATCATATCCTCCATATCATACATCATATAACTCAAATTTCACGCTGGCCCGCATCAACATGATATACTGAATGTGGAACTCTGAAACTCTAATCTCACGTTAGGATTTGCCTCTGTAAAAAGCATCACATTTCTACACTCTAATAAAAAAGACTTCTAAATAGAACAATAGAGGCTTCTTCTCGAAGATAGAACCCTCAAAATCCTATTCCACCCACATGCCGTAATTTTCCGAAACATAAACCAGGACATGAAGTTCTAACCCCAATCTTCTTCTCCAGTCTGTTTTTTAGCGAGTCCCTCTCTGTTGTTTGGTGCTCCAGGAGCCTCTGCTTATCCCTCAAAGCAACCTCCAGCCTCTCAACGCTCTGCAGATAACATGAGAGAATGAAACAGGGAGGTATAGGAATGGAAACAGGGAGGTCCCCTGGAGACACAGACTAAACAGGCCTCAGAGGTGCGTTTGGAGGGTTATCTATTTCGTTGAAGAGTCAAATTTTCATGGTCAGAGAAATGGATATCTACCTTCTTCAGTGTCATCACCTCATTTTCATGGTTGATAACTCCTCCTGGTGCTTCTTGCTCATTTTGGAGAACTGGGGGACAGAAAGACAAGAGAGAGGAGAGAGAAAAAAGCTGAAATGAGCTACAAAGGGCAAGTGGTTGATAGGAAAAGTGGTCGACAGAAACCTTGAGGCAGATGAATGTCTGTGGCTTAAATATGGCAGATAGAACAGCAACACCTGCATAGCTACAGCACAGTATTTCTCAGTTCAAGTAGTTGGGCCTCACAAAAGATTCTGGTTTCGACACTAAATCCTCTCTGCAATCATTCTCAAAGGACATGGATATCATTCAGCCGTAGTAAAGTCTTCAAATAAAATAATTTTAGTCTAAAAGGTATTACATTTAATTACTTTATTAAAGTCAAAGGAAAATTAAGAATCTGGACAGAAAGAACTGATTATATGACTAGATTCTGAGAAATATACTCAAAAACAACGGAGACCTTGGTGGCAGTAGCCCCCAGTTGGCTGTCCTTGTGTCGGATGTCCTGCCGGAGTCTGTCCACCTCAGACGCCAGTTTCAGAGCCTGCTTCTCCCTTGAACTCAGGTCTCTCTGTAAGCTTCTTACCAGACCTAAATGGATACCATGTAGTGAGACTGACACTGAAATCCATGGGCACACAGGCATGCACATGCCACAAGCGGACACACACACACACAAACCTGAGGCACTGCTGCTTTCCCTCTTCAGTCTCTCCATCTGACCTCTTAGGTTGGAAATCTTTAGGTCTCGCTCGGTGACCGAATGCCTAAACACCTCACTGGAGCCCCTCTGCAGCTCTACCATCTTAACAAAGTATAGGTTATAATCAAACAGACAGTCACTATTACAAACTCTCTGTACCTCAATGATAACATTGAGGGTAAACAATTAGAATGGCACTTTAAGAGACTCCAGAAACAAAACAAAAATAATGGACATTGTCTGGTGTTTGGGCGGCTACAGAGTATGAAAATAAAATGCAAAAGGAACATTATTTCGAGACAGAGAGAGATTTTTAAAGTGCGAATTCGACAGAAAATGCCACAAATCTCTCTAATTCAGATACCAGGATACCAATCCGTCTGTCTGGGACATGGGCTCAGGGAGAGAGTGGAAGGGTCAGAGAGAAGGACATCACTCAACATGGTCACAGCGATGGTGCGAGAGCAGGGCCATTGAGATCGAGATTAAAAAGCCCGAAAGACTGAAGCTACGGATACCACCTACAAACAGACGAGCGGCCAGACCACCACCACCCTGACATCTAGACTGAGCTGACAGATCTGAGAGACATTGTGCACAACATGGGAGCCCTCGTGGTGGAACAGAAGACTGAATTGCAATGCCAAAAAACACAAAGTAGACAACCTAGAGAGAGAAAATGCAGGTAATGTCAGAAAATACTCCATACTGATCAATGTGAAAGAAATAATTGTGTAAATTGCACTTCCAAGTTTGTTAAGAGATAGTAAAATGTATATTGATAGTTTAGACTGTTGAATGAACTGATTTTCCTGACCTTTCATGTTATTTCAGGCCAGAGTGACAGCCAGTGAGAGTGGGAACACAGGCAATAAAGAGGACATTGATACAATAATACTATATTATTTTTGAACTGACACAACATTCAGGTCCCAGTCAGTAATAAATATTTTAACATGAAAGCGGTTTAACTCAATTAAAGTGTCTGTTACCACAGCTTTGTTGACAGTAACAGGGCTGAGGCATTCATCTTAAATCAGGGGGAATGGAAGCTTTTTGTCTACATTGTTTATTTTCTTTGTGTATTTACATGTTCAACTTTCAAGTCTAAAGTGGCAGCCAGTGAGAGTGGGAAGTTGATCTGGCATAACTCAACTGTTTTGGGCATAGAATAGTTTGCTTGTTTTAAACGGTAAATCTTAAAACTGTATCAGTGTGTCTTTTCATTCTGTTTTAGCCTTAAAGGCCAGACTGAGTGCCAGTGAGAGGAGAGTGGAAGAGCTGAAGAGAGAGAATGCATGTAAACAGCAGGGTTGGGGTCAGTTAGGAATTTCCTAATTGAATTCAATTCATCCCAACTCAAAGACATCCCAATTCAAAGAAATGTGAAAGTCTCATTCCTTTGACCCACTGGGCACAGACAACATTTATTTTTAGTCTAGTTTTGATTTACATTTGGTTGAGTTGTCAATTAACGTGAATTCAATGTCAAATCAACAAAACATTTCACC
>NW_027013922.1:0-14817 GCF_036934945.1 Oncorhynchus masou masou | reverse complement strand
ACACAGTTAGACAAAAGACCTCTGAATGAGTTAGTCTAAGCAAAGAGTAAAATGATTGATGTGTAATAATGTGATTGTGTATGTGATTGACTCTTCATAAATTAACAAGAGAAAATTGACAAGGGGGACTTACAGAGCTTGGAGAGGAAACATCCAGTGGATGAGCGGGCACATGAGACATGGCTTCAGTTCATGTCAGGAGATAGTTGACAATGGTAGTGGAGTGGTCATAACCTCTTAATCAGGGAACAGGAGGGGACATACCTGTAAATACAAATAGCCGATACATTCCATTACAGCTGCGCCGTCATAGGTTTGGACAACAAGTTTCTCTATGAAGTTAAACTCAGACATCTCAAGTCAAACACAGACTGCGGCGCATCTCGCCCACTTGACACATCAAAGTAGCCCAAGAAAACTCCTGATTAAATCCCTGATCATCCACATACCTGACCATAACTGACAACTGCAAGCAGACTGGTGGCACCATAGGTCCCAGAGTGGTGGGGCAATTTTTACCCCCTGGGGCCTGGAGTTTATCCTTATATGTTAACTTAACTAGGAAAACTCTGGACCCTATAAGGTATGCCAGTGGTTAATTAGTTGTAAAAAGGGTTCTATATGGGCTATGATGGGACCAGTTTTTCCTAATCAGGTCACATGGTTTTAAAAAAACTCCTGGCCCTGGGGGGGATGAAAACCCTGTCAAACAGCAGCTACCTTACATGTGTTCATATGCATTATATTTAGACTAGATTAGTAGGGGGATTTCCTCTACCCAGACAAATAGACAACTGGGCTGAGCTTGCTTTATGCATGTTTTCATCATGTAGGCCTATGCAACTGTAGGCCTTATAAAACATTTACTCACATCTATCATTGCTATTATGTTGATTGATTAATACCAGTTAATAAGCCTAGCCAGCCCAGTTTTGAATATAAACTAAATTTGATCACATTTTCTCCTGACACAAAAATGGACTATAAATACATAATGTTACCAATCAGTTTATCCTGACCAGATGGACAAGGGGATATAGGCTGTATGCAGCTTCTCTTATTAGGAGCCTACAGTTGATCATACTGAAATATAGTCTCGTTTTCATCCTATACAGCATGTCCGATTTCTAGCGTTTAGGTGTAGCCTAGGCTGCTGCAACATTTATGTCATGAGTTTTTGCTTGTGTCTGTCCGGAGTGATTATGTTATCATCTTTGCTAAATAAATACCGGAGGAAAGAGGAAAGCTTACTTGAGCGCACGCGAAAACAATGCGCTGTTGCGCTGTCAACCTCTCTCTTTAATCGAAATGTTTATGGGATGATGCGATGAAGCTATCAAATCATTCTGAATTGTTTTCTACATCCTAGAAAAGAGTCGAACGTTCGATATGTTCAGCAAGTAAAGCATCGTAACGTGCAATTACCTCTGCAAGCTCCTTGTAGTTGCCCTTGTTGGCGGGAATTTCCCCTCTCGTCATGTCCTCTATCGATGCAGCTTTTTCCCCAGACGCTTGAATGTCTGCATTTATATGATCCCTGCTTTTGTTTTGCCGTTTAGCTGAACGATCGATGTTCTTCAGGTCACTGTACCCACCTTTCCACCAAGGCTCAGACTTTCCCCAAAGCAGGCAAGGCCAGCAACACAGGCAGCTTGATGAAAGGCTCCCTGTTACCAGCATTACTTTTGATACCAGTTGGTATTGAACGCCGTCATCTTGTCATCAGTTTCATGAGGATCTCAGGCAGAGGTCGACCCTCCCTTTTCCGTGTACCCAAGAGAATGAAAGGGGTTCTTCGACAAAGTCCACAAACTGCACACCTCGCGCTGGTAGATAGCTGGCTACTGAAGTTAACGAGGCTAACTTTTAAAAATGTTAAATCAATTGCACATAAAAATTAAGTTCTAAAACCAAGAAAACAATTTGTCTCCTGTCATTTGACAACAACAAAAAATTGGATTAAATAAAATCGCAAAAATGCTCAACTATCACTGTTCAATCTTAATCTCTATCTGACAATGTCAGCAAGTTTCTCAACACATAGAATCCCCATAATTCTCGGTGGCACAATCCCAATACAACACACTATGTATCTCATCATAAAAGCTTTGATCTGTTGGAGGACTTCCTCCGGAAGTGGTCATAATTACCATGTATGTCTACGGAAGGGGGTGAGGCCTATGAGCCTCCTAGGTTTTGTATTGAAGTCAGAGGAGGATGGAAGCTAGCTGTCCTCCGGCTACACCATGGTGCTACCCCAGACAGTGCTTTTGAAGTTACTGTAGACCATTGCAAAACAGTGTATTTTAATCAATTATTTGGTGACATATGAATATATTTAGTATAGTTTTATCTAAAAAGTACAGCTTGAATGTTTCTAATGTTTGCATCTTTATGAAATGTCACCGAAGATGGTCCTCTCCTTCCTTCTCTGAGGAGCCTCCACTGGTACACACACACACAATGGTGCTTTGTATATAACAGCTACATTCCCCTTCTCCAATACACTCAGTCCAGCTGGCCAAATAGGACCACATGTCCATAATAAGGGGTTGATCAAGAACAGCAACAACCAGGCTAAGAGATGGACCCACCCTATACCCCAATCCACCCCCTTTATACACTGATCGCAGCTGACCAAACAGCCCACCCCGACCCCCTGCACATACGTCTAAATCACTGTTCTGTAAACACCTCAACACTGTGGTTTTCAGTAGAGTTTGTATTCATTCCACTTCTCCTTTCACTGTCCACTTCGGAAAGCCATGTTCATTGGGGGTTAGAGGACAGACTATCACAATGTACATTTTTTTTTGTGGTCTTACCCTCAAAAGCATAATACCTGCATTGTAGAAAGTCTATAGCCTTTTAACAGTTTGCCCTAGAATCAAACCACACCACAGACCACACCTACAGATTAAACAGGACACTAATTCTGTTCTCTATGATTCCAACAAGCTAATTGTTGCAGTATTGTACATTAAATGATTATTATCCAATGTTGTATTTTTTTATTCACTTTACATTTTGTTGTAATCAGTACATATAACCAGTTTTTGAAGTACTATCTATAACATTGTCATAAATGTTGGATGCTTTTATTTTGCTAGCAGATATCAAAGGGAACAGAATATTTCAAATGTTTTGATAAAAGGAGTATTTATTTTGCGATTAACATTTTTTTTAAGTAGTTTTAACATTCACACTTTTCAGTAATGGACTATGTATTGACAGAGGAAGAGATGAGTCTGGGCCAAGAATCATGACATTTTGTATCAAAAATCTAATTACTATGTTTTTGTTTTGCAATGTCATTTTGCGTTTCAAAATTCTCAAAAAGTGCTCAAGTGTTTTTCATGTCTATGCACTGTGATAGAAATTAAATAAGGCTTTTTATCCAAAATCCAAAGCATTGCAGCTCACTGAATTAACCGGTGTATGACCCTGGTGAGGAGTTTCCTAAGGTGACATGTACTGTGCCATCACTCTCAAGGTCATCAACATTTATTAAAAAAACAAATGCTACATTGTTTTTCCAAACTGATTTATTTGTAAATCAAAAATAAAATGTTGACATAAGTCTTTTTTACAGCAACAAAATAGGTTCAGTCATTCACCCAAAGTGTATATTCGGCATTGATTGAAGTCAGTGTGACAATAATAAACATGAACAATTCTGACAGTTAACGTTACAAATCTTATCCTATACTGAACTCGTTGGCTAGTATACTGCACGGCATATAGACCATTAGGTGCAATTAATCTCATACCTTTGTATTTGTTTACGAGGCCTTATGACCATGTAAAAATCATTGTATACTCTACAACCTCATCACTATATGCTGAAACCTACCTTGAGATATGACCTTTTAAATCAATTAGAGAATAGTGCAAAGTTCAAGTTGCATATCTCGTGTTCCGGACCCATTGTACATAGCGTTCTCAAGTTAAGTGCTTGTATTGTTCACACACATCTTTTATCCACCCTACATGTAATTAATAGACACTCAACTACTATAGTCTATATTCTGACATGATTTCTCAGTTTTGTAGTAAGATGGTCCTAAGATTACTCAAGGGGACAGAAATTCAGCAAACCACTTCCTATGCACAGCAATTAAATTAAAGGCAACTTCAATTTTAAAAAATGGATAGGTATAATCTGCATTTATGGGCGTACTTTAAGTATGGTATAAACACATTTAGAATGGAAAGGGTACACCAGATATGAGTTCCCCGAGTTGTCAGATTCCAAAGAATAAACATATAGGCCTAAAAGATATTTACATTTTTCAACTTCATTTTGCATTTTATTTCCTCAGTGACAAACATTTAAGAAAACACCATTTTACTCTTACGCACACAGATAAATAAATTGTTCCATTAAAACAGTAGTTCCCAAACTTTGATGGGATGCAGAAAAGAGAACGGACCTATACATTTTTCAATAATAGCCTATAATCTTTGAGAATTTACAATCAACAAAATAAAAGCTAGACAATCAGGCCACCACTGATGTTATGTTTGTGCATAAGAACACCAGCCATGTCAAAATGCATAGAATTGCAGGAAATTGGTTTTAAAATTGCAAAAATGTTATTTCAGCTCCATGGCAGGATGTGGAATTGCAGGGGATGAGCTTTGAAACGGCAAAACACAGCTCAATTGGTGGGTCATAAAGCAAAAACGTTGTGAGAACCCCTGCATCAAAACAATACAAAATAGCTCATTCGAAAAAAACATGCGGAATAAAGGTCTGCCAGCTCATTGCTAAATCCTCAAACTCATTTGCAGTAGTTCATAACAACTATACTCCAGTTTACACATTCACATTCATGAGGGCTTCCTATTAGAAAAGATGACAATGAACGGATGATTAGCACTGCTGGTGGAGAAAAGACAAATCTGCATGAAAACATTTAAACAAAAATAGTGGAGAGTGGGGTAAGTTGAGCCAAAGAGGTAAATTGAGCCACCCTTGTTTCTAGGAAACTATACACAAAATGTTATAATTTGACCAAATATCTAGGAAGAGGTGTCATTCATGGAGTCTGAAGGAAGAAACCATTTAGAAAAAGTTAAGTAAAAAAATAAAAAATAAAAAAAAGATTTTCACCAAGTCAAATTAATTTCTGTTATAGAGGTTTCATGATGCTTGTATCTAAAGCAAAGTAGATAATTTTAAGATTATTCTATACATCAGCATGAAAGTGCTTTATTGTATGTGTGTGTGCTAATATAATCAAAATGTTTGTCTTGGGGTAAAAGTTGAACCAATGGCAAGTTGAGCAAATTGAAGTGTTTTCATCCCAGGCATAATGCAAGGCATTATCGCTGGGATATGAGGTAACAGGGCCTGGCCAATGTTTAAAAAAAAAAATATATATATATATATATATATATATAAACTACAAAGTGTTTGAACGTAAGTGCTGAACGGAAAAAATGGCTCAACTTACCTCACTCTCCCGTAAGCAAAACTATACACAACATGGTCGCTAAAACACTTCCTGACACAAGGTGCATTGAATTACTCACTGGCAGCAAGCATAACTTGTTCCCAACTGGCCTACCTGGTTAAATAAAGGTGACATTTTAAAAATAAAAGTCCACTGATATGGTTAGTTTGAAGGCCCTAAAACAATTGGCATCTGCTTTGTTCACAAGCAATCGCTGATTAAACCTAAGACAATGGGAGTGTAGTGAACATACACACAAAGGGCTTCATTTAGAAAATCTTTTCACTCTTCAAATAAAAATCTTCAGGAAGATTCAGCAGCCCAAAAATGCATCCTGTCACGTGTCTACTTAATCTAAAGCAATGCTAATGTGATCACATAGTAATCATGATCCTGTAAGGCACACCTCTCTCACTGGAGGACTTCTGTACAGCTAACAATAGACACACAGATTCAAAATATGGTTTTTGTTAATCAATAGAATTACAGCAATTGTCGAGAATTCCTAATGATCGAAAAACAGTGAATCATTTGCTGAATATAACAGGCTATTTTTCCATCAGTAGAAGAAGTAGTCCAGTAGAATTAGTTAGACTGTTTCTATAGATAATTTCCTATTGGTCCCCTCTACTTGAAATGAGTATTTTCTCAGTCAGTTACAAAAACAAACGTGCTTCAACATTATTAGGGAACATATGATTACCCTGTATTTGGAAAACTCTGAACATAATCCCCCGTGGATAACACCATTTGGGATGTTTCTGGGATAAGAAGAGCAAAGCAGCCACTACAAAGTACATGTCAACAGTCTCTCTGAGAACATTAGGCTGACAACTAGGCCCAAACTCTGACTATTAAAAACAAAACACTGTTTGAGTGAGAAGTAGGGATTGGTTTAAAGCCGAAAAAGAAAATTCCTTAAATGTACCTACTACAGTAGCTATATGCTGGTCAATCGTACTTCGAAACAATGTTGAGGCAGGTTGCTTAGGATGCAAACCTTCCCAAACAGCCTAATTCATTCTTTTAGAGGTGCTTCCACAATAATGTGATTTGAGCCGCATACAAGGTCATGTATTGCTACTTACAAGCAGTGGTGTAAAGTACTTAAAAATACTTAAGTACTACTTAAGAAGTATCTGTACTTTACTATTTATATTTTTGACAAATTTTACGTCACTACATTCCTAAAGAAAATAATGTACATTTTACTCCCTACATTTTCCCTGACACCCAAAAGTACTCGTTACATTTTGAATGCTTAGCAGGACAGAAAAATGGTCAAATTCACACACTTATCAAAAGAACAACCCTGGTTATCTCTACTGCCTCTGATCTGGCGGACTCACAAAACACAAATGATGTCTCAGTGTTGGAGTGTCCCCCTGGCTACTGATGAAGAAAAAATGCAATTGTGCCATCTGGTTTGCTTAATAAGTCATTTGAAATCATTTATACTCTTACTTTTGAATACTTAAGTTTATTTAAAAACCAAATACTTTTAGACTTTTACTTGAGTCATTTCTATGAAGGTATCTTTCCACCGCTGCTTACAAGACCATTAGGGTTGATCGAGTGAGCTTTTTTAAAATCTTGTAGTAATGTATGTGGGCCCTGCCTGTAATTCTTTAAAAACATTGAGAAAAAAATATGTATTCCATAATAACATCCTTTTGGTGAACTGAATACACGTTGGATATAACGGATAAGGCACTAAGGGCTGAGAACAGTGACTGTTCACTAACACTGGTAAACTACACTCCCCCAACACATCCAACGAAGTGTCATGAGGTCTCAACTCACCTCTTAAGTCTCATCTGTCCTTGTGCAGTCGTGTGGAAACCGTAGTAGAGATTCCCAGACCGTTTAGATCACTCCAAGTCAGTGTAGGGGGTTTAGGTGTTGATGTAAAGATGACACAATGTTCAAGGGATAGTTGAGGATTTTGGCAAGGAGACCCTTTATCTACTTCCACACAGTCAGATGAACTCATGGATACCATTTGTATGTCTCTGCATCCAGTATGAAGGAAGTTCAAGGTAGTTTCGCGATCCAATGCCAACTAGCGTTAGCTAGCGCAATGACAGGAATTCTACATGAACAACTTGCATGCTAGCTGTTCCGATAGACTTCCAGTCATTACGCTAACGGTAGTTAGCAATTTGGCTAACGCTAGGTAGCAAATTCCTTTAAATTGCATGTAGATACATAAAAATGGTCTCCACGAGTTAATCTGACTCTGGGGAAGTAGATAAAGAGCTTCATTGCCAACATTCCGGAATATCCCTTTCAGGCCTTCACGTTGTTCCCATTGGACAGAGGTTCCGTCTCCGAGGGGTTTGATGGTACGGTACATAGCTCAGTGGGCGTGGCCTGGTCGGTGTCCCCTCCACCTCCTGCCGATTGGTTCCTGTAGTGGCGAATGATGACCAAGGCAGCACAGCCCAGGTAGATAACCGTCAGCAAGGCAAAGTAGAAGAAGTAGACCAGGAACTATTGGAGAACAGAACAGCACTCATTAGAAAACATATGGTGTTCCCATATGGGTGACGTCAGCTTGCAGGAAGTCGTCTGAGCGTGGTTGTAGTCAGAGTGTGTGTGACTGACCTGGGAGTGCACGTCTAGTCCCAGACCCTTCTTGTCAGAGACGATGAGGGTGATGATGGACTTCAGAACGGTCGCCAGGAAAGTGTTGACCCCAAACACCAGGGCACACAGCTCCTTGGTGAGCGAGGAGGCGATCTGGAAACTACAAACACCACAACAGGATAGTCAGCAAATTAAATGTACAGCCTAAAGTAAGAAAGACGTGACTGTTCTATTTGACAATGCATTCATACACTGTACACGCCTGAACATGAAAATCCCCAAAATCCCATTATATGTATACAACAACGTTAAATAAAAGTAGACCTAAGGAAACGTACATGGCGATGGGCACGAGGAACTGGTAGAAACCCTTGAAGAGGGAGTAGGCCACATAGCAGACCCAGATGTTGCTGGTGGTCCCCATGAGGAGCAGCAGGCCAGCCTGTAGAGCCGTGATGACGCCGATCACCAGCTCAGACCACACGTTCCAGCGGATCTTCACGAAGCCCGCTGCAAACGACGTGATCGCACCTTGGATCAGAGTTAACGAGGTGGAGTTAGTCGAAGAAGATAAGCTGACTAAGTTCATGACTGAGTAGGTGATTAAGGCTTGGGGGAACTTCATTTAATAAATGCTGTGTGTGTGTGTGTGGACTCATGGTCACAGTTTGACATTATCATATCAAGGCAAACAGAGGGGATTGCTGGTTCAGTAAGCCTTTATGTTATTATTATGCATAAATAAAATAATTCTACTAAATGACTATGGGGAGCAGCACATTGTCTGGCGTCATCTCCCTGTGTGATCAACATCTAAACCATTGTCTTCTTCCACACCTTTCAACAGAACGTGACTGTTTAGTCTGCTATTGTCTCACCACATTCTACTTCATGGGAATTCCTCTTTCTAGATTGATGGGCTTTGTATGTCTCCTGTCCTTGTCAGCTGTTGAGGTCATGTCATTTCAGTCATAATTAAATCATTGGAGAGGGGTCAGTCTAAAACAGTGTTTCCCAACGGTGCACTTTTTGTTGTGGCCCCAGACAAGCACACTTGATTCTACTCGTCAACTATTCATCAACTATTGAATCAGGCGAGTTAGCCTGGGGCTACAACAACATGTTGTTGGGGGTACTGGAGGACTGGAGATGGGAAACCCTGGTCTAAGACAAACTTATTGACCTGACGTTACGTGATGCCGGAGAACTCATTTGACTGAGAAAATATGTACCTTGAAGCATGTTGCCATGGTGCTCTCACTACTACCTCTGCCAACTGCTGTAGGGGTGTTAATATTTTGTAGGAATCATTGACTTGGAGAACACAGGCTCCAACCCTGTCAGACAGTAAAGACCCAGGTGAATGCTACATATTGGTTATTAAAACACTTGTATACCTGGCTTTGGAGGGCCTTTGTACCCAGACTAAAACCTAGGGAAATGGATCCCTCACCCAGTAGTGTGGAGACAGCCTCCACCCCTCCGTTGTAGACGTGTTTGTTCTCCGTGGCGGGGTACACCTTGTTCCACAGGACATGGATGTACAACAGCACCAGGTAGTAGCCAGCGGAGTTGAACACCCACCACAGGCTCCACAGTCTCAGGCTGGGCCTCCGCGGCACGTTCCTCAGCTCCTTCAGCATCTGAATAAACACTGAGTCCCTCCAGGAGGAACCAGAGCTGAGAGGGGCCAGGGAGGGCGTGTCACCTGAACCCAAGCCCGCTTCGCCCTGCTTCATCCTGGCCAGCTCTGACTGGGCGGCAGCCTGCTCCTGGAGGTTCCTCTGGGCAGCGTGGTGGGCCCTGTTGAAGAACAGGGACCTCTTGGGCCAGGGCAGGCAGCAGGAGAGCACCAGGCCGAAGGACACCAAGGCCAAGGAGACAGCACTGAGCGTGGCGAAGGAGAGCCTGCCCACGGATATCAGCACCTGGCCCAGCACCGAGCTGGCAAACACCCCCATGAGGACACAAGAGCGCGAGTAGCTGGCCACACGTTGGTAGAGCTCTGGGGTGACCAGGGAGAATATATAGGAGGAGTAAGCCACGCGTGCTGCCATGGTGATGCCATAGAAGAACTCCATGAACTGCATCTCTAAGAGCGAGGAGCCCAGGAGGAGGAGGAGCCAGATGGCCACGTGGCTGAGGCTGGAGAGGACCAGGACGGGCTTGTAACGCAGGACGTCTGTCAGGAGGAAGACTGGCACCAGCACCGCCATGTAGGAGTAAGACAGGATCGGGTTGATCTCATTTGTCACCTGGAGGAAGAGAATTGCAGTTATGAGAGGGGGAGACCACATAGAAGAGACAGAGGACTCTGTGGAATCCAATTATCCTTGTAAAAAGTTGTTGTAGCTGAAGGCTCTATAAATGTGCAGGCAGGTGTTCTCAAATTGCGTATTTAGGCTAGTTTCCTGAGTCATCGAACACTGACAAATGCACATGCCTCATATGCTGTTCAGAATAACCTTGTCGCTGTGCTGACACCTTTGCCAACGCAACAACGTTAATCCCCCTCTACAGGAAATGAGGGGAGCAAAAACCTTCACTGATCCCCTTCATTTGAACTAATGCTACATTGTAGGCAAGGACACCTTCCAATGAGGCTGCAGACGTCAGGCCATTAGGTTCATTAGTTGATAGTGAGCCAGACAAGCCTACAGTAACCAATCAGAAAGAGAGACTGCCCTAATTTGTAGGAATGTGAACTTTGACCATACTGAGGAGGGGTTACTGCACTCACACTGTGATAGCCTTATTACAGTCCAGTGGGTTCCATGACTAAGGAACACTGGTTCAATTATTTTAGGATTGAGTGGTTGTAGTTCAAGCTCCTAGTATAAATTCAGATGGAACATGTGTCGGCTGATATAGCTTATATCAGGGTTGTCCTTCTACGTGTCATACAAGGCTATAGCCTCCAGCGCAGGACATTGCCTTTCATATCCCTCAAAATCAATTGGGCCTCAGGTTGAACTGACATGCCCTGGCCTTTAAATATATATATATATTTTATTTTTTTACATTTAACCTTTATTTAACTAGGCAAGTCAGTTAAATAAAGGTTCAATAAAAAAATAAAAAAATAAAAATTCAGTAGAAGACCGATAGCAATAGTTGACACGACTAACAATATACTTGTTTACTAAGCAAGAGTGAAGATAAGTTTCTCAATCCTTCCTACTAGTTATTGAAAATTATTGAATTCACATAGTAATCAAAATGCTAACGTGCAATATCCATATTGCAAGAGATCCATATTACAAGCAATATTTTGAAACGTGTAATGGACGTTTTTGTAGTTTCCACCATTTTTTTCTCCTCTTGCGGCTGCTTCCCACCAAGCGGTGCAGTTCCTCCTCCTTGCTGTTAGATTCACTGTAAGTTCGCATGCTATTCTGTTAGGTCAATGCAGTCAACTAATCGTTCCAACAAGAACGATGCCGCTTTCCACTTTGGTTCTTAATAGCGATGGGGACAAAATCTAAACAGTTACATATCGGGATATTATTTGTGACTATATATATCATATATATCATACCACTGACAATATCACCCCCCCCCCCCCAAAAAAAATGCGATGTTCTCCATCTTCTATTTAAATAGGGAGCCAATTTGTTTTCAGCACTTTTATTTCCATGACTGATCAAAACTCATTTTCTCATGGCTCTCTCTTGTCCCTCTGCAGCAGACATATAGTGAGCAATATGTTTGGAACATCGAATCGCAATGAAATCACAGTATTGAATTGCAATACATATTGTATCGGCACCGTGATAATATTGTATTGTGAGGTCCCTGGCAATTCCCAGCCCTACTTTGTAATATAAGTTATTTAATTTCTATGATTCCAACAGTTCACCCAAGTATTTTGATCTTTAACATCAAATTGCAACATTTGGTAAGATTTTTTTTCTCTCAACTCGATTATTCGCCCACATTGTGCAGCCCTATCTCCTACACATCTACCCACCCTTAAAAACTGTGGTCAACTTAAGAGACACACACACGGATAGTTGAATACACAAACTGCACTCTCACGCAAAACACACCACACCAACATTCCAAACTGTTATAGGGGGATGACTGTGCATCACTGACCTGTTCCCTGGTGAAGTTCTTCTCCATGCTGAGCAGGTTTGGTGTTATAAAGGGCTCCCCAGGCTTCAGCTGCACCATAAACCCATAGAAACACAGGAACACCACCGACAACTCCCAGGTCCGGGCGGTCTTGGTCTGGCCGTCTGAGGGGTCCTCAGGTGGGGGAAGAGCCATCTCAGGGTCAGGCTCTCCAGGGGAGGTCTCCTTCAAGTCCAGTGCAGCCTCTTCCTCCACAGCCCTGTCCCCACTCACCATAGCGTCTTTGCCCACCATGGTAGTGGCCTGACAGTGGACACTGGGGTCCCAAGTCTACCTCTGACTGTATCAAATGACTAAGTGGTATTGCTATAGTGAAGAGGCTTGCTATAGGATTTTTCATAGAAACCAGAGAGTAGGGCCTAAACCACCAATTCAGATGTTCTAAGCAGACAATGAGTAGAGATTCCTGTTAGCACTCTTCCATTACAAGTTCCACAAAGGATCCAGTGTTAAACATTAGAGGGGGTGAGAGGGAAACCTTTCACAATGACGAACATGGAGTTAAAGTGCTACCTGCAGCCATTTTCATACTCTATGCATGAGAGGTCAACCTTTGCTCCATTCCATGGAGTAACAATGATTGAAAGCAAGCTAGTTTACAGCTGGACTTCTGGTCTGTGTGAACCTGTAAAATACAATAATGTTTGCAAATAGTAACTCAAAGTTTGTTTTCTGACAAAGTGCTTTATTCTTCATTATTTTGTGGGATGGTGCTCAACCAAACTCCCTATGTCCAAAGCTGTCCTTTCCCATCAAATCACACGTATTATAGTAACAACCATGGTAAACAACGACCCTAACAGATCTGAGCTGTCAGGTAACGAGTATTATTTGGGTGCAGTCAGTGTGTGATAACGTTGTTGTTCTCTGTTGGACTGATTTATTAACTTGGGGTTGACACACTCCAAAAAAATAGATTCACAACGAACGACTTGTGTAACGTTTACCATGGTTAGAAAGCTTTGTAATTGCAATGCTGCATGCGTGAGACCAGACATAGTTACTTTAAAAAGTATTCGCTAAAACAGGGGTGCAACTTCTGCACGCATGGCTGGCACGAGCCATATTCAATGTTAGCTAACTAGTTACGTTAGCTAACCAGATTCCAGTCTGGAATACCTAACGTTGGTTAGCTAAAGGTAGCTAAGCTTGTCTGGAAGAGGTAGGAGCTTATTTTAATAAACCCCTTGCTAGTGAACAATGTCAGAGAGCTCGCTACAGCTAAAATCAAATAGCCTATACAATTTAGCTAACAGCCTACAGTAGCTGACACTATCTAGCTAATGTTAGCTCCATCATGCGAGTTAATATTATCTTATTGCGGGGAACATTGGTGAACTTGTTAGCTAGCTGAAGTTGACACCAATAATTGGGTTTTAAACAATGTAAATACAACTTTGTACATTGACAAGGAAAGTAGGTAAAACCTACCTCTAAATTCTTCCCCGACTGAACTCGTGTGCGCGCTGTTGTTCAGTCGAATGCATTTCAGAGCAACTGAGTCTGTGAGATTTTGCAAGGAACTATGGGGGCTGTAGTTTCTGTTGATTGACCGGGGATAATCCAAAATGCACCTTAAAAGGTATTTATCAATTAACATTAGTATATCACTCAATGATCAGTACTTTTCACTGGTTTAAATATCAATGGCCAATAGGCTACATAATGTATTCCAATATATTAGGACATAATATCACATGAACATTTAACGAATAAAGACAAACACCCTACACAAAACATAGAGCATTCTACTGAGCAAGCAACTGAACATTGCCCCATGGATAATCATTGGACGTGAACAGTCGCGCGCTGTGAAATGAGGGAGTTCTATTTTCCTGGCCCGGGTTGAACTGAGAAATGGCGCCCTCATGTCATCTGGGGAAGGCTGGGAGGAAGGAGCTCCCTTCTCAAATCAAACAGCAATCTGCCCCCTCGACCAATCGTCCCGAAACATACAACATCTCCTTTCCATAAAAATACATGTTTGAATGTTCAAACTAGTTTTAATTGGGAAGGCAGATAAAGCGTTTTTATCGCAATCACGTTTGCATAGAATCCGACTCATCACTAATCCGATTTATCACTCCACGTCCTTAATTACTACACTTTTGTTTAGAACCGGCTAACACCCTTCTGGCTGCCCTGTTCCAAAATGAATGCAATCACCTTCACCCGATACAAACTCCTCTCATCTGGGTAACCCGAGCTAGATAAACGAATCCCCTCAGTGTGAACGTCCATATTAAATCTTTGGAGAGTAGGCTACATGTCGGCGTTACAATGTAACTGAATAAAGAAACGTTGTTATAGTATGAGGAGAACACGTATGAGAATGTTTGTAAACTTTCTTTTCGCGTCACGTGTGAGCTTTTATATACAGATTTGGAATACGTCTAGCAGTATGAATATGCTTGAAAACGCCTGCAACATCATAAACAAACTTCAGCAAACATTTGCAATCTGAGTTTGACCTTTGGTGCTATAAATGAGGGCATAGCAATGGAGTGGTGACTGACTATCCAGTGTGCATGTTACGTAATCCTATTGTGCATTTGCCTACTTATTTTTCAAACTGGGTTCTTTTATGGGATTTGGTAGGGTATTTATAACATATTTACTACTCATATAAATA
>NW_027013921.1:0-14818 GCF_036934945.1 Oncorhynchus masou masou | reverse complement strand
ATTTACATTACATTTACATTTAAGTCATTTAGCAGACGCTCTTATCCAGAGGCGACTTACAAATTGGTGAATTCACCTTCTGACATCCAGTGGAACAGCCACTTTACAATAGTGCATCTAAATCATTAAGGAGGGGGTGGTGAGAAGGATTACTTATCCTATCCTAGGTATTCTTGAAGAGGTGGGGTTTCAGGTGTCTCCGGAAGGTGGTGATTGACTCCGCTGTCCTGGCGTCGTGAGGGAGTTTGTTCCACCATTGGGGGCCAGAGCAGCGAACAGTTTTGACTGGGCTGGAGCGGGAACTGTACTTCCTCAATGTAAGGGATTTCACCCCCGTAGTGGACAAAAATGAATGGCAAGTTATTGGCATTGACCAAACCATGCACACATTGGCCAATACCACCCAAAGCGGCGTTGATTCATGCAAAGTTTACTGCTATTGCCATATGGGTATTGCCAGTTGTAACACTTCAAAAATCCAACAGGTGGCGATTGCACTCCACCATGGTTTTTCATATTGGTATTGGACTCCAAGTCAACATCCAAAAGCCAAATTTTGAAAAAACGAATTTTTTGAAAAAAACGTATCACCCCTTAAAAAGTGCTTTCTGGACCGTTTTTCGAAATTCTTTTCGCTTTTTGACAATTACACATGTATAAGAACTGTATGAAAATACTTTTGTCCAATTTTATTAACATAATTTTTTTAATTTTTTTACTTGCGCATATTGCATATGTTTTGTCCATTTGCAATATGATTTCATAGGAAGTCAGAAGTCAAAAGTCAAAAATTCTTAAATTTCATAAAAAACTTCACACCCCTAAAAAGTGCTTTCTGGACCGTTTTTCGAAATTTTTCGCATTTTGTGTCAGTTACACACGTATAAGAACTGTATCAACATACTTTAGTCATATTTTATTATCATAATTTTTTTTTTTTTACTTGCGCATATTGCATGTGTTTTGTCCATCTGCAATATGATTTCATAGGAAGTCAGAAGTCAAAAGTCAAAATTATTAAATTTCATAAAAACTTCACACACCCCTAAAAGTGCTTTCTGGACCGTTTTTCGAAATTTTTCGCATTTTGTGTCAGTTACACACGTATAAGAACTGTATCAACATACTTTAGTCATATTTTATTATTATAATGTTTTTGGTTTTTTTTGCTTGTGCATAAGGCATATGTTTTGTGGGGGCCAAATGTCATAAGAAATTTGACATGCTCAAAATCCTTCAGAAATGCAAAATTGACTGGCCTGATGAACTCGGGATGGCCGGGCAGTGATTGTTGTTCCTTTCAATCACTCGTGGTGTTGATTTCATCATGTCCATTTGTTTATGTTTTCTCACTTTTGCAAAGTCACTGTGCATTTGCCATATGGTTAACTGGGCATTCACCATCACCAATTTGTCATGCCATAAAAATCATGCAGGAATGCCAAATTGACTGGCCCGATGAACTCGGGATGGCTGGGCAGTGATTCTGGTACCTCTCCATCGCTCGTTTGGGTTGATTTCAGAATGTCGCTTTTGGTGATGGTACCTCACTGTTAAAACATATTGCAAATGTTCCTTACTTTTGCAAAGTCACTGAAAATTTTTGCAGGAATGCCAAATTGACTGGCCCGATGAAGTCGGGATGGCTTGGCAGTGATTCTGGTACCTCTCCATCGCTCGTTAGGGTTGATTCCAGAATGTCCATTTGGTGATTTTCTCACTCTTTCAAAGTCACTGTGCATTTGCCATATGGTTAACTGGGCAGTCACCATCACCAATTTGTCATGCTATAAAAATCATGCAGGAATGCCAAATTGACTGGCCCGATGACCTCGGGATGGCTGGGCAGTGATACTGGTACCTCTCCATCGCTCGTTTGGGTTGATTTCAGAATGTCGCTTTTGGTGATGGTACCTCACTGTTAAAAGTCATATTGCAAATGTTCCTTACAGTCACCATTTCAAAGTCACTGAAAATTTTTGCAGGAATGCCAAATTGACTGGCCCGATGACCTCGGGATGGCTGGGCAGTGATACTGGTACCTCTCCATGGCTCGTTTGGGTTGATTTCAGAATGTCGCTTTTGGTGATGGTACCTCACTGTTAAAACATATTGCAAATGTTCCTTACTTTTGCAAAGTCACTGAAAATTTTTGCAGGAATGCCAAATTGACTGGCCCGATGAACTCGGGATGGCTTGGCAGTGATTCTGGTACCTCTCCATCACTCGTTTGGGTTGATTTCAGAATGTCCATTTGGTCATGTTTTCTCACTTTTGCAAAGTCACTGTGCATTTGCCATATGGTTAACTGGGCAGTCACCATCACCAATTTGTCATGCCATAAAAATCATGCAGGAATGCCAAATTGACTGGCCCGATGACCTCAGGATGGCTGGGCAGTGATTTTGGTACCTCTCCATCGCTCGTTTGGGTTTATTTCAGAATGTCGCATTTGGTGATGGTACCTCACTGTTAAAACATATTGCAAATGTTCTTACTTTTGCAAAGTCACTGAAAATTTTTGCAGGAATGCCAAATTGACTGGCCCGATGACCTCGGGATGGCTGGGCAGTGATTCTGGTACCTCTCCATCACTCGTTTGGGTTGATTTCAGAATGTCCATTTGGTCATGTTTCTCACTTTTGCAAAGTCACTGTGCATTTGCCATATGGTTAACTGGGCAGTCACCATCACCAATTTGTCATGCCATAAAAATCATGTAGGAATGCCAAATTGACTGGCCCGATGACATCGGGATGGCTGGGCAGTTATAACTGGTACCTCTCCATCGCTCGTTTGGGTTGATTTCAGAATGTCGCTTTTGGTGATGGTACCTCACTGTTAAAACATATTGCAAATGTTCCTTACTTTTGCAAAGTCACTGAAAATTTTGCAGGAATGCCAAATTGACTGACCCGATGACCTCGGGATGGCTGGGCAGTGATACTGGTACCTCTCCATCGCTCGTTTGGGTTGATTTCAGAATGTCCATTTGGTGATGGTACTCACTTTTAAAACTGTGCATTTGCCAATGTTCCTTACCATTGCAATTTGTCACTGCTATAAAAATTTTGCAGGAATGCCAAATTGACTGGCCCGATGACCTCGGGATGGCTGGGCAGTGATACTGGTACCTCTCCATGGCTCGTTTGGGTTGATTTCAGAATGTCGCTTTTGGTGATGGTACCTCACTGTTAAAACATATTGCAAATGTTCCTTACTTTTGCAAAGTCACTGAAAATTTTGCAGGAATGCCAAATTGACTGGCCCGATGACCTCGGGATGGCTGGGCAGTGATTCTGGTACCTCTCCATGGCTCGTTTGGGTTGATTTCAGAATGTCGCTTTTGGTGATGGTACTCACTCTTAAAACATATTGCAAATGTTCCTTACTTTTGCAAAGTCACCATGAAAATTTTTGCAGGAATGCCAAATTGACTGGCCCGATGACCTCGGGATGTCTGGGCAGTGATACTGGTACCTCTCCATCGCTCGTTTGGGTTGATTTCAGAATGTCGCTTTTGGTGATGGTACCTCACCACTTAAACATATTGCTAATGGACAAGAGTCACCTGCAAGTCACCGTCCATCAGTCAATTTGATATCATTCTGACACCAAACTGATACAAACTGACACCAAACCCACTTTTCCCAACTCATTTAGGAGCCAAGTATAACATACTTCAGAGCTGGCCCAAAATTCACAAGGCCTTCGGTACAAAACATTAAAAAACCATAAAACACATAGTTACTTTCTAGCTGCGGGGCCAGTTCGGACATTATGTGTAGTCCTATGTGAGCGACCCCGAATCCCGAGTTTCGGCCCGATAGGTCATTTGGTGTCCGAGTAAAAGCCTAATTGGTGCTGAAAATCCACTTTTTTCAATGCCTTGCTACGGGGTCCTTGAATGAGCTATCGGACCGAGATGTTGGGTTCTGTCTCTATGGGCCAAGACGGTCACAATGCACCTAGTCTTGTGTCTCTGGGACATTTCTAAATGTCGCCATTTTCGTAATGGTCAAAATGAATTGAAGTCATTGCAAATGTTCGACGCTGTTTCTCGGTCCGAGAACATTCTAGAGCGCCGTAACTCACCACGCACTATCTACCTGAGGTCTAGAACAGGATTCTAAAGTTTCGGAACTCTAGGTCTGACGGTTCTTTTTTAGCTCGAACAAAGCTAACTATTGGAGGCACTGTCAGTCTCTACACACCCCAATACGTCCCTCCATCCAAGTTGTGTATCTGTGTGATTTATTTTTCCTTTGAATTTTTATGGGAAAAATGACTGATTTACAGTTCATGGGGGTTGTCTAATCACACATATGAAGTTTTGGACAGATCTGATTTTTTAACCCTTCCAAACAGCCCCTGAGTCACCAATTATGGCACTTCCGGTTGGCACAGGAAGCTATAAATACACACATGTCTTGACTGACATAGAAACCTAGGGAATCCTGAGTTTTAAGTCTTTAAGTTGAGAATTGACTGATCTACACAGGGTTGAATAATGCAGAGGCCTTGGCACCTTTCGAGGTGATGTACATCCAAATACCTTTTGGGTCAATTTAACCACTTCCGGTTGCTCCAGGAAGCTTAGAATCGACACAGGTAGACCTCATAGTGGTCTGATGGAATGTCATAGAAGACAGGTTCATACAGCATTCATAACCCATAAAGACCCCAGGTTGTATTTAGGGGAGCAGGCAATGTATTCCTATGGGGAGAGAAGTCAATGCACACTGTTTTTATGTAAACACCTTCTTTTAACTGTGAAAGGTTAATGCCACACAGTCAAGGTTAGGCTTGCACAGATCGGGAGGACCTTAGGAACAGTCCTGTGTTTGAATTGTCCTTCTAAACCTAACGGTTCCGCCGCTGTCACCCAAAATCCAATGACATTGTGGTGCAGGCATCATTGTGGGCCTATTTTTCTCATGGTCGCTGCGCTCAGACCGAGCGAGCTACGGTCAAGAGGGGCACCTCGTTGGACTCGGCACGGCCTTGGGATTATGTTTATGCCATTGCCTGCTCTCTGTGTCTTTAAACACCACGCTTTGTCACTCCATCCTTGCTGTGTGTGTGTGTGAGAGCTTTTCTTTGACATCTGTTGGGAAAAATGACTGATTTACAGTTCATGGGGGTTGTCTAATCACACAGATGAAGTTTTGGACAGATCTGATTTTTTTAACCCTTCCAAACAGCCCCTGAGTCACCAATTATGGCACTTCCGGTTGGCACAGGAAGCTGTAACTCAACATACATCCTCATTGGGCTATTCCATTAGAGAATCCTGAGTTTTAAGTCTTTACCATGAAAACTGACTGATTTACACAGGGTTCAATGCACTATGTCCATCAAATTGCAGGCAGTGTATGGGTATACACTTTTAGGGCGATTTGGACCACTTCCGGTTGGTCCAGGAAGCTTAGAATCGACACAGGTAGACCTTATAGTGGTCTGATGGACTGGTACCAAAGACAGGTTCATACAACATTCATAACTCATATAGACTCCAGGTTGTATTTAGTGGAGCAGCCAATATATTCCTATGGGGAGAGAAGTCAATGAACACTGTTTTTATGTAAACACCTTCTTTTGACTGTGAAGGGTTAATGTCACACGGTCAAGGATAGGCTTGGACAGATCAGGAGGACCTTAGGAACAGTCCTGTGGTTGAATTGTCTTTCTAAACCTAACGGTTCCGCCGCTGTCACCCAAAATCAAATGACGTACTGGTGAAGGCTTCATATTGGGCCTATTTTTCTCATGGTCGCCGCGCTCAGACCGAGCGAGCTACGGTCAAGCGGGGCACCTCGTTGGACTCGGCACAGTCTGGACACTATGGTCATGCCATTGTTTGTGTTGATTTCAGAATGTCCATTTGGTCATGTTTTCTCACTTTTGCAAAGTCACTGTGCATTTGCCATATGGTTAACTGGGCAGTCACCATCACCAATTTGTCATGCCATAAAAATCATGCAGGAATGCCAAATTGACTGGCCCGATGACATAGGGATGTCTGGGCAGTGATACTGGTACCTCTCCATGGCTCGTTTGGGTTGATTTCAGAATGTCGCTTTTGGTGATGGTACCTCACTGTTAAAACATATTGCAAATGTTCCTTACTTTTGCAAAGTCACTGAAAATTTTTGCAGGAATGCCAAATTGACTGGCCCGATGACCTCGGGATGGCTGGGCAGTGATACTGGTACCTCTCCATGGCTCGTTTGGGTTGATTTCAGAATGTCGCTTTGGTGATGGTACCTCACTGTTAAAACATATTGCAAATGTTCCTTACTTTTGCAAAGTCACTGAAAATTTGTGCAGGAATGCCAAATTGACTGGCCCGATGACCTCGGGATGGCTTTGCAGTGATTCTGGTACCTCTCCATCACTCGTTTGGGTCGATTTCAGAATGTCCATTTGGTGATTTTTCTCTCACTCTTTCAAAGTCACTGTGCATTTGCCATATGGTTAACTGGGCAGTCACCATCACCAATTTGTCATGCTATAAAAATCATGCAGGAATGCCAAATTGACTGGCCCGATGACATAGGGATGTCTGGGCAGTGATACTGGTACCTCTCCATGGCTCGTTTGGGTTGATTTCAGAATGTCGCTTTTGGTGATGGTACCTCACTGTTAAAACATATTGCAAATGTTCCTTACTTTTGCAAAGTCACTGAAAATTTGTGCAGGAATGCCAAATTGACTGGCCCGATGAACTCGGGATGGCTTGGCAGTGATTCTGGTACCTCTCCATCACTCGTTAGGGTTGATTTCAGAATGTCCATTTGGTCATGTTTTCTCACTTTTGCAAAGTCACTGTGCATTTGCCATATGGTTAACTGGGCAGTCACCATCACCAATTTGTCATGCCATAAAAATCATGCAGGAATGCCAAAATGACTGGCCCGATGACATAGGGATGGCTGGGCAGTGATTTTGGTACCTCTCCATCGCTCGTTTGGGTTGATTTCAGAATGTCGCTTTTGGTGATGGTACCTCACCGCTTAAACATATTGCAAATGTTCCTTACTTTTGCAAAGTCACAAAAAATTCTTGCAGGAATGCCAAATTGACTGGCCCGATGACCTCGGGATGGCTGGGCAGTGATACTGGTACATCTCCATGGCTCGTTTGGGTTGATTTCAGAATGTCGCTTTTGGTGATGGTACCTCACTGTTAAAACATATTGCAAATGTTCCTTACTTTTGCAAAGTCACTGAAAATTTTTGCAGGAATGCCAAATTGACTGGCCCGATGACCTCGGGATGGCTGGGCAGTGATACTGGTACCTCTCCATGGCTCGTTTGGGTTGATTTCAGAATGTCGCTTTTGGTGATGGTACCTCACTGTTAAAACATATTGCAAATGTTCCTTACTTTTGCAAAGTCACTGGAAATTTGTGCAGGAATGCCAAATTGACTGGCCATGAACTCGGGATGGCTTGGCAGTGATTCTGGTACCTCTCCATCACTCGTTAGGGTTGATTTCAGAATGTCCATTTGGTCATGTTTTCTCACTTTTGCAAAGTCACTGTGCATTTGCCATATGGTTAACTGGGCAGTCACCATCACCAATTTGTCATGCCATAAAAATCATGCAGGAATGCCAAATTGACTGGCCCGATGACCTCGGGATGGCTGGGCAGTGATACTGGTACCTCTCCATCGCTCGTTTGGGTTGATTTCAGAATGTCGCTTTTGGTGATGGTACCTCACCGCTTAAACATATTGCTAATGGACAAGAGTCACCTGCAAGTCACCGTCCATCAGTCAATTTGATATCATTCTGACACCAAACTGATACAAACTGACACCAAACCCACTTTTCCCAACTCATTTAGGAGCCAAGTATAACATACTTCAGAGCTGGCCCAAAATTCACAAGGCCTTCGGTACAAAACATTAAAAAACCATAAAACACATAGTTACTTTCTAGCTGCGGGCCAGTTCGGACATTATGTGTAGTCCTATGTGAGGCGACCCCGAATCCCGAGTTTCGGCCCGATAGGTCATTTGGTGTCCGAGTAAAAGCCTAATTGGTGCTGAAAATCCACTTTTTCAATGCCTTGCTACGGGGTCCTTGAATGAGCTATCGGACCGAGATGTTGGGTTCTGTCTCTATGGGCCGAGACGGTCACAATGCACCTAGTCTTGTGTCTCTGGGACATTTCTAAATGTCGCCATTTTCGTAATGGTCAAAATGAATTGAAGTCATTGCAAATGTTCGACGCTGTTTCTCGGTCCGAGAACCTCCTAGAGCGCCGTAACTCACCACGCACTATCTACCTGAGGTCTAGAACAGGATTCTAAAGTTTCGGAACTCTAGGTCTGACGGTTCTTTTTTAGCTCGAACAAAGCTAACTATTGGAGGCACTGTCAGTCTCTACACACCCCAATACGTCCCTCCATCCAAGTTGTGTATCTGTGTGATTTATTTTTCCTTTGAATTTTTATGGGAAAAATGACTGATTTACAGTTCATGGGGGTTGTCTAATCACACATATGAAGTTTTGGACAGATCTGATTTTTTTAACCCTTCCAAACAGCCACTGAGACACCAATTATGGCACTTCCGGTTGGCACAGGAAGCTATAAATACACACATGTCTTGACTGACATAGAAACCTAGGGAATCCTGAGTTTTAAGTCTTTAAGTTGAGAATTGACTGATCTACACAGGGTTGAATAATGCAGAGGCCTCGGCACCTTTCGAGGTGATGTACATCCAAATACCTTTTGGGTCAATTTAACCACTTCCGGTTGCTCTAGGAAGCTTAGAATCGACACAGGTAGACCTCATAGTGGTCTGATGGAATGTCATAGAAGACAGGTTCATACAGCATTCATAACCCATAAAGACCCCAGGTTGTATTTAGGGGAGCAGGCAATGTATTCCTATGGGGAGAGAAGTCAATGCACACTGTTTTTTGTAAACACCTTCTTTTAACTGTGAAAGGTTAATGCCACACAGTCAAAGGTTAGGCTTGCACAGATCGGGAGGACCTTAGGAACAGTCCTGTGTTTGAATTGTCCTTCTAAACCTAACGGTTCCACCGCTGTCACCCAAAATCAAATGACATTGTGGTGCAGGCTTCATTGTGGGCCTATTTTTCTCATGGTCGCTGCGCTCAGACCGAGTGAGCTACGGTCAAGCGGAGCACCTCGTTGGACTCGGCCCCTGCCTTGGGATTATGTTTATGCCATTGCCTGCTCTCTGTGTCTTTAAACACCACGCTTTGTCACTCCATCCTTGCTGTGTGTGTGTGTGTGAGAGCTTTTCTTTGACATCTGTTGGGAAAAATGACTGATTTACAGTTCATGGGGTTGTCTAATCACACATATGAAGTTTTGGACAGATCTGATTTTTTAACCTTCCAAACAGCCCCTGAGACACCAATTATGGCACTTCCGGTTGGCACAGGAAGCTATAAATAAACTCATATCCTCATTGGGGTATGCCTTTACAGAATCCTGAGTTTTAAGTCTTTACGTTAAGAACTGAGTTATTTACGGAGGGTTTAGTGAGTGTGTGTTATTTCAGAAAATCATAGAAAATCACAGAAATGTCGCAGAGCTCCGCAGCACATTTTAAAAATACTCGTATGAACACCCTGCAACTGGATCTGTAACCGTTGAAAAAAAAAAACACCTATATCTGAACATCACGATCTGGTCAACGTCGATTTCTCGTAAATGACGATAGATAAATGGCCGATTTTTTTTTATTGACACCGGAGGCTCCTTGACTTTGACGTGAAGTGAAAAAAATCTTTTCTCTATTTTCATTTTGGACCTTTAATCCCAGAAATATGGCCATAACTCAAAAACCGTTGAGGCCTAGACGCCATCTTGTTCGGCCATCTTCCCATAATGCCAAACCTACGCTCACCAAGTTTCGGCTTCAAATATTTTCGGTTTCCGAGATATGGCACGTCGTGATTCGTGATGTTTTGTCCAATAGCAATATGATTGCTTATGCCCTCTTGTGGGATATTTCGGCATTGCGCAAAAATGGGCTAAAATTTGTTTATTTTATTAAACGAAAACCGAATGTCCGACAAAGTTCATTTGATGACTTCCCGGTAGGTCTGGCCCTACGCTCGGCCCGACGCCGTCCCAATTTCTAAAATGTTTTCGGACGTCTAGTAAGGGACCGTACAGTTCCAATAGGGACTTTCTCACTAACTATACGGTGATTGTCGAAATGTTCCCTTAAGGTATGGTAGGGGAGGCGAGCAGGCCAGAGGTGGATGAACGCAGTGCCCTTGCTTGGGTGTAGGGCCTGATCAGAGCCTGGAGGTACTGCGGTGCCGTTCCCCTCACAGCTCCGTAGGCAAGCACCATGGTCTTGTAGCGGATGCGAGCTTCAACTGGAAGCCAGTGGAGAGCGGAGGAGCGGGGTGACGTGAGAGAACTTGGAAGGTTGAACACTAGACGGGCTGCGGCGTTCTGGATGAGTTGTAGGGGTTTAATGGCACAGGCAGGGAGCCCAGCCAACAGCGAGTTGCAGTAATCCAGACGGGAGATGACAAGTGCCTGGATTAGGACTGCGCCGCTTCCTGTGTGAGAGGCAGGGTCGTACTCTGCGGATGTTGTAGAGCATGAACCTACAGGAACGGGCCACCGCCATGATGTTGGTTGAGAACGACAGGGTGTTGTCCAGGATCACGCCAAGGTTCTTAGCGCTCTGGGAGGAGGACACAATGGAGGTTGTCAACGTGATGGCGAGATCATGGAACGGGCAGTCCTTCCCCGGGAGGAAGAGCAGCTCCATCTTGCCGAGGTTCAGCTTGAGGTGGTGATCCGTCATCCACACTGATATGTCTGCCAGACATGCAGAGATGCAATTCGCCACCTGGTCATCAGAAGGGGGAAGGAGAAGATTAATTGTGTGTCGTCTGCATAGCAATGATAGGAGAGACCATGTGAGGTTATGACAGAGCCAAGTGACTTGGTGTATAGCGAGAATAGGAGAGGGCCTAGAACAGAGCCCTGGGGACACCAGTGGTGAGAGCGCGTGGCGAGGGAGACAGATTCTCGCCACGCCACCTGGTAGGCGACCAGTCAGGTGGGGCGCAATCAAGCGTGGCCGCGCCGGAGATGCCCAACTCCGGAGAGGGTGGAGAGGAGGATCTGATGGTTCACAGTATCCCGAAGGCAGCCGATAGGTCTAGAAGGATGAGAGCAGAGGAGAGAGGTTAGCTTTGCAGTGCGGGAGCCTCCGTGATGCAGAGAAGAGCAGTCTCAGTTGAATGACTAGTCTTGAAACCTGACTGATTTGGATCAAGAAGGTCATTCTGAGATAGCGGGAGAGCTAGCTGGGGACGGCACGTTCAAGAGTTTTGGAGAGAAAAGAAAGAAGGGATACTGGTCTGTAGTTGTTGACATCGGAGGGATCGGAGTGTAGGTTTTTCCCAGAAGGGGGTGCAACCTCGCTCTCTTTGAAGACGGAAGGGACAGCCAGCGGTCAGGATGAGTTGATGAGCGAGGTGAGGTAAGGGAGAAGGTCCCGGAAATGGTCTGGAGAAGAGAGGAGGGGATAGGGTCGAGCGGGCAGGTTGTTGGGCGGCCGGCCGTCACAAGAAGCGAGATTTCATCTGGAGAGAGAGGGGAGAAAGAGGTCAGAGCACAGGGTAGGGCAGTGTGAGCAGAACTACGGTGTCGCTTTGACTTAGCAAACGAGGGATCGGATGTCGGCCGACCTTCTTTTTCAAAATGGTTGACGAAGTCATCTGCAGTGAGGGAGGAGGGGGGAGGGGGAGGAGGATTCAGGAGGGAGGAGAAGGTGGCAAAGAGCCTCCTAGGGTTAGAGGCAGATGCTTGGAATTTAGAGTGGTAGAAAGTGGCTTTAGCAGCAGAGACAGAGGAGGAAAATGTAGAGAGGAGGGAGTGAAAGGATGCCAGGTCCGCAGGGAGGCGAGTTTTCCTCCATTTCCGCTCGGCTGCCCGGAGCTCTGTTCTGTGAGCTCGCAATGAGTCATCGAGCCACGGAGGCGGGAGGGGAGGACCGAGCCGGCCTGGAGGATAGGGGACATAGAGAGTCAAAGGATGCAGAAAGGGAAGAGAGGAGGGTTGAGGAGGCAGAATCAGGAGAAAGGTTGGAGAAGGTATGAGCAGAGGGAAGAGATGATAGGATGGAAGAGGAAAGAGTAGCGGGGGAGAGAGAGCGAAGGTTGGGACGGCGCGATACCATCCGAGTAGGGGCAGTGTGGGAAGTGTTGGATGAGAGCGAGAGGGAAAAGGATACAAGGTAGTGGTCGGAGACTTGGAGGGGAGTTGCAGTGAGGTTAGTGGAAGAACAGCATCTAGTAAAGATGAGGTCGAGCGTATTGCCTGCCTTGTGAGTAGGGGGAAGGTGAGAGGGTGAGGTCAAAGAGGAGAGGAGTGGAAAGAAGGAGGCAGAGAGGAATGAGTCAAAGGTAGACGTGGGGAGGTTAAAGTCGCCCAGGACTGTGAGAGGTGAGCCGTCCTCAGGAAAGGAGCTTATCAAGGCATCAAGCTCATTGATGAACTCTCCGAGGGAACCTGGAGGGCGATAAATGATAAGGATGTTAAGCTTGAAAGGGCTGGTAACTGTGACAGCATGGAATTCAAAGGAGGCGATAGATAGATGGGTAAGGGGAGAGAGAGAGAATGACCACTTGGGAGAGATGAGGATCCCGGTGCCACCACCCCGCTGACCAGAAGCTCTCGGGGTGTGCGAGAACACGTGGGCGGACGAAGAGAGAGCAGTAGGAGTAGCAGTGTTATCTGTGGTGATCCATGTTTCCGTCAGTGCCAGGAAGTCGAGGGACTGGAGGGAGGCATAGGCTGAGATGAACTCTGCCTTGTTGGCCGCAGATCGGCAGTTCCAGAGGCTACCGGAGACCAGGAACTCCACGTGGGTCGTGCGCGCTGGGACCACCAGATTAGGGTGGCCGCGGCCACGCGGTGTGGAGCGTTTGTATGGTCTGTGCAGAGAGGAGAGAACAGGGATAGATAGACACATAGTTAACAGGGTACAGAAGAGGCTACGCTAATGCAAAGGAGATTGGAATGACAAGTGGACTACACGTCTCGAATGTTCAGAAAGTTAAGCTTACGTAGCAAGAATCTTATTGACTAAAATGATTGAAATGATACAGTACTGCTGGAGTAGGCTAGCTGGTAGTGGCTGCGATGTTGACACTACACTAATCAAGTCGTTCCGTCGAGTGTAATAGTTTCTACAGTGCTGCTATTCGGGGGCTAGCTGGCTAGCTAGCAGGTTAATTGCGTTACGTTACTTTAAAAGAACGACAATAGCTGGCTAGCTAACCTAGAAAATCGCTCTAGGCTACACAATTGTCTTAGATACAAAGACGGCTATGTAGCTAGCTAGCTACGATCAAACAAAACAAACCGTTGTACTGTAATAGTTACTACAGTGCTGCTATTCGGGGGCTAGCTGGCTAGCTACGTTAAAAGAACGACAATAGCTGGCCAGCTAACCTAGAAAATCGCTCTAGGCTACACAATTGTCTTAGATACAAAGACGGCTATGTAGCTAGCTAGCTACGATCAAACAAAACAAACCGTTGTACTGTAATAGTTACTACAGTGCTGCTATTCGGGGGCTAGCTGGCTAGCTACGTTAGAAGAACGACAATAGCTGGCCAGCTAACCTAGAAAATCGCTCTAGACTACACAATTGTCTTAGATACAAAGACGGCTATGTAGCTGGCTAGCTACGATCAAACAAATCAAACCGTTGTACTGTAATGAAGTGAAATGAAAATGTGATACTACCTGTGGAGCGACGCGGAATGTTGACCGGGTAGTTGGAGTTCAATTCGGTAGAGGTTGGCTAGCTGTTGGCTAGCTAGCTAGCAGCATTTCCTACGTTAAGGACGACAAATAGCTGGCTAGCTAACCTCGGTAAATTAAGATAATCACTCTAAGTCTACACACTCTAAACTGCACAATTATCTTGGATACGAAGACAGCGAAGACAACTATGTAGCTAGCTGACACTACGCTAATCGAGTCGTTCAGTTGAGTGTAATAGTTTCTACAGTGCTAGTGGACAGTGGATGTTAGCTAGCTGCTTAGCTAGCTGCTGGGCAGATACGTTAGGACGACGAAATACGATAATTATGCAATTGTCGTTGATACAAAGACGGCTATGTAGCTGGCTAAGAAGAAATTGCTAAGATTAGACAAATCAAACCGTTGTACTATAACGAAATGTAATGAAAAGTTATACTACCTGCGGACCGAAGTGTAGATGCGACCGCTCGCTCCAACCGGAACCACGCCATAAGACTCCTGAACAGGTAACCAAATGCTTACCCAGACTATTTGCATTGTGTGCCACCCCCCAACCCCTCTTTTACACTCTTGCTACTCTCTGTTTTATCATATATGCATAGTCCCTTTCACTGTACATTCATGTGCATAATACCTCAATTGAACCAACCAACAAGTGCTGCTGCACATTGGCTAACCGGGCTATCTGCATTGTGTACCATCACCCGCCAACCCCTCCTTTTACTCTACTGTTCCTCTCTGTTCATCATATATGCATAGTCACTTTAATCATACTTACATGTACATACTACCTCAATAAGCCTGACTAACTGGTGTCTGTACATAGCCTTGCTACTGTTATTTTCACATTTCTTTTTACTGTTGTTTTATTTCTTTACATACCTACACACACACACACACACACACACACACACACACACACACACACACACACACACACACACACACACACACACACACACACACACACACACACACACACACACACACACACACACACACACACACACACACACACA
>NW_027013920.1:0-14819 GCF_036934945.1 Oncorhynchus masou masou | reverse complement strand
GAATTTTGTGTCAGTTACACACGTATAAGAACTGTATCAACATACTTTAGTCATATTTTATTATCGTAATGTTTTTTTTTTGCTTGTGCATAAGGCATATGTTTTGTGGGGGCCAAATGTCATAAGAAATTTGACATGCTCAAAAATCCTTCAGAAATGCAAAATTGACTGGCCTGATGAACTCGGATGGCCAAGCAGTGATTGTTAAAGGTTGTTCCTTTCTGAATTCACTGTGGTGTTGATTTCATCATGTCCATTTGTTTATGTTTTCTCACTTTTAAAGTCACTGTGCATTTACATATATTAACTGGGCATCTTCTACCATCACAATTTGTCATGCCATAAAATCATGCAGGAATGCCAATTGACTGGCCCGATGAACTCGGGATGGCTTGGCATGACTTCTGCAGGTACCTCCACGCTCGCTTGGGTTGATTTCAGAATGTCGCTTTGGTGATGGTACCTCACTGTTAAAACATATTGCAAATGTTTTCTCACTTTTGCAAAGTCACTGAAAATTTGTGCAGGAATGCCAATTGACTGGCCCGATGAACTCGGGATGGCTTGGCAGTGATTCTGGTTCCTTTCAATCACTAGTGGTGTTGATTTCATCATGTCCATTTGTTTATGTTTTCTCACTTTTTCAAAGTCACTGTGCATTTGCCATATGGTTAACTGGGCAGTCACCATCACCAATTTGTCATGCTAGAAATCATGCAGGGAATGCTAAATTGACTGGCCCGATGACATAGGGATGGCTGGGCAGTGATTCTGGTACCTCTCCATCGCCGTTTGGGTTGATTTCAGAATGTCGCTGGTGATGGTACCTCACTGTTAAAACATATTGCAAATGTTTTCTCACTTTTGCAAGTCACTGAAAAATTTGGCCAGGAATGCCACTGACTGGCCCGATGAACCGGGATATTGGCAGTGATTGTTGTTCCTTTCATAATCACTCGGGTGTTGATTTCATCACAACCATTTGTTTATGCGTTTTTCTTCACTTTTGCAAAGTCACTGCGTATTTGCCATATGGTTAACTGGGCATTCACCATAACGACTTGGTCGTATAGTATAAAAATCATGCAGGAATGCCAAATTGACTGGTCTTGATGAACTCAGGATGGCTTGGCAGTGATTCTGGTACCTCTCCATCGCTCGTTAGGGTTGATTCCAGAATGTCCATTTGGTGATTTTTCTCACTCTTTCAAAGTCACTGTGCATTTGCCATATGGTTAACTGGGCATTCACCATCACCAATTTGTCATGCCATAAAAATCATGCAGGAATGCCAAATTGACTGGCCCGATGAACTCGGGATGGCTGGGCAGTGATTCTGGTACCTCTCCATCGCTCGTTTGGGTTGATTCCAGAATGTCCATTTGGTGATTTTTCCTCACTCTTTCAAAGTCACTGTGCATTTGCCATATGGTTAACTGGGCATTCACCATCACCAATTTGTCATGCCATAAAAATCATGCAGGAATGCCAAATTGACTGAACCGATGAACTCGGGATGGCTTGGCAGTGATTCTGGTACCTCTCCATCGCTCGTTTGGGTTGATTTCAGAATGTCGCTTTTGGTGATGGTACCTCACTGTTAAAACATATTGCAAATGTTGTCTCACTTTTGCAAAGTCACTCATTGCCATATGGTTGACCAGAATATCATTACCAATTTGTCATGCTATAAAATCGCGTAGGAATGCCAAATTGGACTGAACCGATGACCTCGACATAAGTAGTGATTCTGGTACTTCCATCGCTTCGCTTGGGCTGATTTAGAATGTCACTTTTGAAGATGGTACCTCACTGTTAAAAACATATTGCAATGCTTGACTTTGCAAAAGTCACTGAAAATTTGTGTGCAGGAATGCCAAATTGACTGGCCCGATGAACCCGGATGGCTTGGCAGTGATTCTGGTACTCCTCCATCACTGTTAGGGTTGATCGACCTCTGGTCATCCATTTAGCATTTTTCTCACTTTTTCAAAGTCACTGTGCATTTGCCACATGGTTAATGGGCAGTCACCATTACCAATTTGTCATGCTATAAAAATCATGCAGGAATGCCAAATTGACTGAACCGATGAACTCGGGATGGCTGGGCAGTTATTCTGGTACCTCTCCATCGCTCGTTTGAGTTGATTTCAGAATGTCGCTTTTGGTGATGGTACCTCACCGCTTTAAACATATTGCTAATGGACAAGAGTCACCTGCAAGTCACCGTCCATCAGTCAATTTGATATCATTCAAAGCACTATTGAGGCATCAGTCTCTACGCACCTAATGATACGTCCTCCATCCATGTTGTGTATCTGTGTGATTTAGTTTTCCTTGAATTTTTATGGGAAAAATGACTGATTTACAGTTCATGGGGGCTGCCTAATCATATAGCAAGTTTGGAAAGATCTGAATTTTTAACCCCTCCAAACAGCCCATGAGACACCAATTATGGCACCTGAAGTTGGCACAGGAAGCTGTAACTCAACATACATCCTCATTGGGGTATTCCATTAGGAGAATCCTGGAGCTTTAAGTCTTTACCATTGAAAACCGACTGATTTACACACAGGGTTCAATACACTATGTCCATCAAATTGCAGGCAGTGTAAGGGTATTCACTTAGGGCGATTTGGACCACTTCCGGCTGGTCCAGGAAGCTTAGAATCGACACAGGCAGACCTTATAGTGGTCTGATGGACTGGTACCAAAGACAGGTTCATACAACATTCATAACCCATATAGACTCCAGGTTGTATTTAGTGGAGCAGCCAATGTATTCCTATGGGGAGAGAAGTCAATGAACACTGTTTTTATGTAAACACCTTCTTTTGACTGTGAAGGGTTAATGTCACAATGGTCAAGATAGGCTTGGACAGATCAGGAGGACCTTTAGGAACAGTCCTGTGGTTGAATTGTCTTTCTAAAACTTCACTGTTCCGCCGCTGTCACCCAAAATCAAATGACGCACTGATGAAGGCTTCATATTGGGCCTATTTTTTCATGGTCGCCGCGCTCAGACCGAGCGAGCTACGGTCAAGGGCGCACCTCGGTTGGACTCGCACAGTCTGGACACTATGGTGATGCCATTGTTTGTGTTGATTTCAGAATGTCCATTTGGTCATGTTTTCTCACTTTGCAAAGTCACTGTGCATTTGCCATATGGTTAACTGGGCAGTCACCATCACCACTCTATTTGTCATGCCATGTAAAAATCATGCAGGAATGCCAATTGACTGGCCCGATGACTTCGGGATGGCTGGGCAGGATTTTGGTACCTCTCCATCGCTCGTTTGGGTTTATTTCTCAGAATGTCGCTTTTTGGTGATGGTACCTCACTGTTAAAACATATTGCAAATGTTTTTTTCTCACTTTTGCAAAGTCACTGAAAAATTTGTGCAGGAATGCCAAATTGACTGGCCCGATGAACTCGGGATGGCCGGGCAGTGATTGTGGTTCCCTTTCAATCACTTGTGGTGTTGATTTCATCATGTCCATTTGTTTATGTTTTCTCACTTTTCAAAGCTCACTGTGCATTTGCCATATGGTTAACTGGGCATTCACCATCACCAATTTGTCATGCTATAAAAATCATGCAGGAAATGCCAAATTGACTGGCCCGATGACCTCAGGATGGCTTAGCAGTGATTCTGGTACCTCTCCATCGTTCGTTAGGTTGATTTCAGAATGTCCATTTGGTGATTTTCTCACCCTTTCAAAGTCACTGTGCATTTGCCATATGGTTAACTGGGCATTCACCATCACCAATTTGTCATGCCATAAAAATCATGCAGGAATGCCAAATTGACTGGCCCGATGAACTCGGGATGGCTGGGCAGTGATTCTGGTACCCCTCTCCCCATCGCTCGTTTGGGTTGATTCACTTTTGGTGATGGTACCTCACTGTTAAAACATATTGCAAATGTTTTCTCTACTTTTGCAAAGTGATTTCTCACTCTTTGGCAGTGATTCTGGTACCTCTCCACGTCAGAATGTCCATTTGGTGATGTTTCTCACTTTGCAAAGTCACTGTGCATTTGCCATATGGTTAACTGGGCAGTCACCATCACCAATTTGTCATGCCATAAAAATCATGCAGGAATGCCAATTGACTGGCCCGATGAACTCGGAATGGCTGGGTGAGTGATTCTGGTACCTCTCCATCGCCTGTTTGGGTTGATTTCAGAATGTCGCTTTTGGTGATGGTACCTCAAATGTTAAAACATATTGCAAATGTTGTCTCACTTTTTGCAAAGTCACTGTGCATTTGCCATACTGGCCCGATGAACTGGGATGGTTTACAGTCACCATTACCAATTTGTCATGCTATAAAAATCATGCAGGAATGCCAAATTGACTGAACCGTGACCTCGGGATGGCTGGGCAGTGATTCTGGTACCTCTCCATCGCTCGTTTGTTGATTTCAGAATGTCACTTTTGTGATGGTACCTCACTGTTAAAAGTCATATTGCCATGTTTTCTGACTTTTGCAAAGTCATGAAAATTTGTGCAGGAATGCCAATTGACTGAACCGATGAACTCGGGATGGCTGGCAGTGATTCTGGTACCTCTCCATCGCTCGTTGGGGTTGATTCCAGAATGTCACATTTGGTGATTTTTCTCAAATGTTGTCTCACTTTCAAAGTCACTGTGCATTTGCCATATGGTTAACTGGGCATTCACCATTACCAATTTGTCATGCTATAAAAATCATGCAGGAATGCCAAATTGACTGAACGATATGAACTCGGGATGGCTGGGCAGTGATTCTGTACCTCTCCACGCTGCTTTGAGTTGATTTCAGAATGTCGCTGGTGATGGTACCTCACCGCTAAACATATTGCTAAATGGACAAGAGTCACCTGCAAGTCATCCATCAGTCAATTTGATATCATTCAAAGCTAACTATTGGAGGCACTGTCATTCTACAACAATGATACTGTCCCTCCATCCATGTTGCTGTTCTGTGTGATTTAGTTTTCCTTTTGAATTTTTATGGGAAAAATGACTGATTTACAGTTCATGTTCCTTGCCTAATCATATATATGAAGTTTTGGAAAGATCTGATTTTTTTTAACCCGATCCAAACAGCCCATGAGACACCAATTATGGCACTCGGTTGGCACAGGAAGCTGTAACTCAACATACATCCTCATTGGGGTATTCCATTAGAGAACTTCTGAGTTTTAAGTCTTGTACCATATAAAACATGACTGATTTATACAGGGATTGAATGTACTATGTCTATCAAACTGCAGGCAGGTTATGTATACACTTAGGGCGATTTGAACCACTTCCGGGTTGGTCCAGGAAGCTTAGAATCAGACACAGGTAATCATGGTGGCTTGATGGACTGGTACCAAAGACAGGTTCATACAGCATTCATAACCCATATAGACTCCAGGTTGTATTTAGTGGAGCAGCCAATATATTCCTATGGGAGAGAAGTCAATGAACACTGTTTTTATGTAAACACCTTCTTTTGACTGTGAAGGGTTAATGTCACACGGTCAAGGATAGGCTTGGACAGATCAGGAGGACCTTAGGAACATTCCTGTGGTTGAATTGTCTTTCTAAACCTAACGGTTCCGCCGCTGTCACCCAAAATCAAATGACGTACTGGTGAAGGCTTCATATTGGGCCTATTTTTCTCATGGTCGCTGCGCTCAGACCGAGCGAGCTACGGTCAAGCGGGGCACCTCGTTGGACTCGGCACAGTCTGGACACTATGGTGATGCCATTGTTTGTGTTGATTTCAGAATGTCCATTTGGTCATGTTTTCTCACTTTTGCAAAGTCACTGTGCATTTGCCATATGGTTAATGGGCAGATGTTTCCATCACCAATTTGTCATGCCATAAAAATCATGCAGGAATGCCAAATTGACTGGCCCGATGACCTCGGGATGGCTGGGCAGTGATTCTGGTACTTCTCCATCGCTCGTTTGGGTTGATTTCAGAATGTCGCTTTTGGTGATGGTACCTCACTGTTAAAACATATTGCAAATGTTTCTCACTTTTGCAAAGTCACTGAAAATTTGTGCAGGAATGCCAAATTGACTGGCCCGATGAACTCGGGATGGCTTGGCAGTGATTCTGGTACTTCTCCATCGCTCGTTTGGGTTGATTTCAGAATGTCGCTTTTGGTGATGGTTTCTCACTGTTAAAAGTCACTATTTGCCAATGGTTAACTGGGCATTCACCATCACTAATTTGTCATGCCATAAAAATCATGCAGGAATGCCAAATTGACTGGCCTGATGACCTCAGGATGGCTGGGCAGTGATTTGGTACCTCTCCATCGCTCGTTTGGGTTGATTTCAGAATGTCACTTTTGGTGATGGTACCTCACTGTTAAAACATATTGCAAATGTTGTCTTTTTGCAAAGTCACTGAAAATTGCCAATGGTTAACTGGGCAGTCACACTTTTGGTGATTTGCAAATGTCTCACTTTTGCAAAAAATTTGCAGGAATGCCAAATTGACTGGCCCGATGAACTCGGGATGTCTGGGCAGTGATTCTGGTACCTCACCATCGCATTTTTTTCGCTTGGGTTGATTTCAGAATGTCACTTTTGGTGATGGTACCTCTCCGCTGTTAAAACATATTGCAAATGTTTTCTCACTTTTGCAAAGTCACTGAAAATTCGTGCAGGAATGCCATAATTGACTGGCCCGATGAACTCGGATGGCTCGGCAGTGATTCTGGTACCTCTCCATCGCTCGTTTGGGTTGATTTCCAGAATGTCCTTTGTTAAAACATATGCAAATGTTTCTCACTGTTGCAAAACATATTGCAAATGGTTTTGCAGTCACTCACCATATTGCAAATGTTTCTCACTTTGAAAAATCATGCAGGAATGCCAAATTGACTGGCCCGATGAACTCGGGATGGCTCGGCAGTGATTCTGGTACCTCTCCATCGCTTTCGTTTGGGTTGATTTTCAGAATGTCCATTTGGTGATGGTTTTCTATTGCACTCACTTTTCAAAGTCACTGAAAATTTGCATTTGCCATATGGTTAACTGGGCATTCAGAATGTCACTTTTGGTGATCACCATATTTGTCTCACTTTTGCCAAGTCAAAAATCATGCAGGAATGCCAAATTGACTGGCCCATGAACTCGGGATGGCTGGGCAGTGATTCTGGTACCTCTCCACGCTCGTTAGGGTTGATTCCAGAATGTCCATTTGGTGATGGTTTCTCACTCTTTCAAAGTCACTGTGCATTTGCCATATGGTTAACTGGGCAGTCACCATCACCAATTTTGTCATGCCACTAAAAATCATGCAGGAATGCCAAATTGACTGAACCGATGAACTCGGGATGGCTTGGCAGTGATTCTGGGTACCTCTCATCGCTCGTTTGGGTTGATTTCAGAATGTCGCTTTTGGTGATGGTACCTCACTGTTAAAACATATTGCAAATGTTGTCTCACTTTTGCAAAGTCACTGTGCCAGTCACCATTACCAATTTGTCATGCTATAAAAATCATGCAGGAATGCCAAATTGACTGAACCGATGAACTCGGGATGGCTTGGCAGTGATTCTGGTACCTCTCCATCGCTCGTTAGGGTTGATTCCAGAATGTCCATTTGGTGATGGTTCCTCACTCTTAAAACACTATTTGCAAATGTTTTGGGCAGTCACTTTTGCAAATTTGTCACTGAAAATTTGTGCAGGAATGCCAATTGACTGGACCGATGAACTCGGGATGGCTTGGCAGTGATTCTGGTACCTCTCCATCGCTCGTTAGGGTTGATTCCAGAATGTCCATTTGGTGATTTTTCTCACTCTTTCAAAGTCACTGTGCATTTGCCATATGGTTAACTGGGCAGTCACCATTACCAATTTGTCATGCTATAAAAATCATGCAGGAATGCCAAATTGACTGAACCGATGAACTCGGGATGGCTTGGCAGTGATTCTGGTACCTCTCCATCGCTCGTTTGGGTTGATTTCAGAATGTCGCTTTTGGTGATGGTACCTCACCGCTTAAACATATTGCTAATGGACAAGAGTCACCTGCAAGTCACTGTCCATCAGTCAATTTGATATCATTCAAAGCTAACTATTGGAGGCACTGTCAGTCTCTACGCACCCCAATGATACGTCCCTCCATCCATGTTGTGTATCTGTGTGATTTAGTTTTCCTTTGAATTTTTATGGGAAAAATGACTGATTTACAGTTCATGGGGGTTGCCTAATCATATATATGAAGTTTTGGAAAGATCTGATTTTTTTAACCCCTCCAAACAGCCCATGAGACACCAATTATGGCACTTCCGGTTGGCACAGGAAGCTGTAACTCAACATACATCCTCATTGGGGTATTCCATTAGAGAATCCTGAGTTTTAAGTCTTTACCATTAAAACTGACTGATTTACACAGGGTTGAATGCACTATGTCTATCAAACTGCAGGCAGGTTATGGGTATACACTTTTAGGGCGATTTGAACCACTTCCGGTTGGTCCAGGAAGCTTAGAATCGACACAGGTAGACCTTATAGTGGTCTGATGGACTGGTACCAAAGACAGGTTCATACAACATTCATAACCCATATAGACTCCAGGTTGTATTTAGTGGAGCAGCCAATATATTCCTATGGGGAGAGAAGTCAATGAACACTGTTTTTATGTAAACACCTTCTTTTGACTGTGAAGGGTTAATGTCACACGGTCAAGGATAGGCTTGGACAGATCAGGAGGACCTTAGGAACAGTCCTGTGGTTGAATTGTCCTTCTAAACCTAACGGTTCCGCCTCTGTCACCCAAAATCAAATGACGTACTGGTGCAGGCTTCATATTGGGCCTATTTTTCTCATGGTCGCTGCGCTCAGACCGAGCGAGCTACGGTCAGCGGGGCACCTCGTTGGACTCGGCACAGTCTGGACACTATGGTGATGCCATTGTTTGTGTTGATTTCAGAATGTCCATTTGGTCATGTTTTCTCACTTTTACGCAAAGTCACTGTGCATTTGCCATATGGTTAACTGGGCGGTCCACCATCACCAATTTGTCATGCCATAAAAATCATGCAGGAATGCCAAATTGACTGGCCCGATGACTCGGATGTCTGCAGTGATTCTGGTACCTCTCCATCGCTCGTTTGGGTTGATTTCGGAAGATATCGCTTTTGGTGATGGTACCTCACTGTTAAAACATATTGCAAATGTTCCTTACTTTTGCAAAGTCACTGAAAATTTGTGCAGGAATGCCAAATTGACTGGCCCGATGACCTCGGGATGGCTGGGCAGTGATTCTGAGTACCTCTCCATCACTCGTTAGGGTTGATTCTCAGAAATGTCCATTTGGTGATTTTTTTTCTCACTCTTTCAAAAGTCACTGTGCATTGCCATATGGTTAACTGGGCAGTCACCATTACCAATTTGTCATGCCATAAAAATCATGCGGGAATGCCAATTGACTGACGATGACATAGGGATGTCTGGGCAGTGATACTGGTACCTCTCCATCGCTCGTTTGGGTTGATTTCAGAATGTCGCTTTTGGTGATGGTACCTCACTGTTAAAACATATTGCAAATGTTCCTTACTTTTGCAAAGTCACTGAAAATTTTGCAGGAATGCCAAGTGACTGGCCCGATGAAGTCGGGATGGCTTGGCAGTGATTCTGGTACCTCTCCATCGCTCGTTGGGTTGATTCCAGAATGTCCATTTGGTGATTTTCTCACTCTTTCAAATACTGCATTTGCCATATGGTTAACTGGGCAGTCACCATCACCAATTTGTCATGCTATAAAAATCATGCAGGAATGCCAAATTGACTGGCCCGATGAACTCTGTGATGGCTACAGTATATTTGGTACTTTCCATCAAGCTGTTTAAAGCTGATTTCAGAATGTTTCTTTGGTGATGGTGGTACTGCCACCGCTAAACATACACAGCACGGACAAGAGCCTGCAAGTCACTGTCCAACAATAATTTGACATTTCATTTGACACCAAACTGATACAAACTGACACAAACCCACTTTTCCCAACTCGCTTAGAGCCAAGTATAGCTATGTTTCAGAGCTGGCTCCAAAATTCACAAGGCCGGTACAAAACATAAAAAAAACATAAAACACATAGTTACTTTCTAGCTGCGGGGCCAGTTCGGACATTATGTGTAGTCCTATATGTGAGCGACCCGAATCGAGTTTCGCTCGATAGGTCATTTAGTCCGAAAGTAAAAGCCCACCTGGTGCTGAAAATCCACTTTTTCAATGCCTTGCTACGGGGTCCTTGAATGAGCTATCGGACCGAGATGTTGGGGTTCTGTCTATAGGCCGAGCCGGTTTTTCAATGCACCTAGTCTTGTGTCTCTGAGACATTTCTAAATGTCGCCATTTTCGTAATGGTCAAAATGAATTGAAGTCATTGCAAATGTTCGACGCTGTTTCTGGTCCGAGAACATTCTAGACGCCGTAACTCACCACGCACTATCTACCTGAGGTCTAGAACAGGATTCTAAAGTTTCGGAACTCTAGGTCTGACGGTTCTTTTTAGCTCGAACAAAAGCTAACTATTGGAGGCACTGTCAGTCTCTACACCCCAATACGTCCCTCCATCCAAGTTGTGTATCTGTGTGATTTATTTTTCCTTTGAATTTTTATGGGAAAAATGACTGATTTACAGTTCATGGGGGTTGTCTAATCACATATGAAGTTTTGGACAGATCTGATTTTTTAACCCTTCCAAACAGCCCCTGAGACACCAATTATGGCACTTCCGGTTGGCACAGGAAGCTATAAATACACACATGTCTTGACTGACATAGAAACCTAGGAATCCTGAGTTTTAAGTCTTTAAGTTGAGAATTGACTGATCTACACAGGGTTGAATAATGCAGAGGCCTTTCCACCTTTCGAGGTGATGTACATCCAAATACCTTTTGGGTCAATTTAACCACTTCCGGTTGCTCCAGGAAGCTTAGAATCGACACAGGTAGACCTCATAGTGGTCTGATGGAATGTCATAGAAGACAGGTTCATACAGCATTCATAACCCATAAAGACCCCAGGTTGTATTTAGGGGAGCAGGCAATGTATTCCTATGGGAGAGAAGTCAATGCACACTGTTTTTGTAAACACCTTCTTTTAACTGTGAAAGGTTAATGCCACACAGTCAAGGTTAGGCTTGCACAGATCGGGAGGACCTTAGGAACAGTCCTGTGTTTGAATTGTCCTTCTAAACCTAACGGTTCCGCCGCTGTCACCCAAAATCCAATGACATTGTGGTGCAGGCATCATTGTGGGCCTATTTTTCTCATGGTCGCTGCGCTCAGACCGAGCGAGCTACGGTCCAAGCGGGGCACCTCGTTGGACTCGGCACGGCCTTGGGATTATGTTTATGCCATTGCCTGCTCTCTGTGTCTTTAAACACCACGCTTTGTCACTCCATCCTTGCTGTGTGTGTGTGTGAGAGCTTTTTCTTTGACATCTGTTGGGAAAAATGACTGATTTACAGTTCATGGGGGTTGTCTAATCACACATATGAAGTTTTGGACAGATCTGATTTTTTAACCCTTCCAAACAGCCCCTGAGACACCAATTATGGCACTTCCGGTTGGCACAGGAAGCTATAAATACACATGTCTTGACTGACATAGAAACCTAGGGAATCCTGAGTTTTAAGTCTTTAAGTTGAGAATTGACTGATCTACACAGGGTTGAATAATGCAGAGGCCTTGTCACCTTTCGAGGTGATGTACATCCAAATACCTTTTGGGTCAATTTAACCACTTCCGGTTGCTCCAGGAAGCTTAGAATCGACACAGGTAGACCTCATAGTGGTCTGATGGAATGTCATAGAAGACAGGTTCATACAGCATTCATAACCCATAAAGACTCCAGGTTGTATTTAGGGGAGTAGGCAATGTATTCCTATGGGGAGAGAAGTCAATGCACACTGTTTTTTGTAAACACCTTCTTTTAACTGTGAAAGGTTAATGCCACACAGTCAAGGTTAGGCTTGCACAGATCGGGAGGACCTTAGGAACAGTCCTGTGTTTGAATTGTCCTTCTAAACCTAACGGTTCCGCCGCTGTCACCCAAAATCCAATGACATTGTGGTGCAGGCATCATTGTGGGCCTATTTTTCTCATGGTCGCTGCGCTCAGACCGAGCGAGCTACGGTCAAGCGGGGCACCTCGTTGGACTCGGCACGGCCTTGGGATTATGTTTATGCCATTGCCTGCTCTCTGTGTCTTTAAACACCACGCTTTGTCACTCCATCCTTGCTGTGTGTGTGTGTGAGAGCTTTCTTTGACATCTGTTGGGAAAAATGACTGATTTACAGTTCATGGGGGTTGTCTAATCACACATATGAAGTTTTGGACAGATCTGATTTTTTAACCCTTCCAAACAGCCCCTGAGACACCAATTATGGCACTTCCGGTTGGCACAGGAAGCTATAAATACACACATGTCTTGACTGACATAGAAACCTAGGGAATCCTGAGTTTTAAGTCTTTAAGTTGAGAATTGACTGATCTACACAGGGTTGAATAATGCAGAGGCCTTTCCACCTTTCGAGGTGATGTACATCCAAATACCTTTTGGGTCAATTTAACCACTTCCGGTTGCTCCAGGAAGCTAGAATCGACACAGGTAGACCTCATAGTGGTCTGATGGAATGTCATAGAAGACAGGTTCATACAGCATTCATAACCCATATAGACTCCAGGTTGTATTTAGGGGAGCAGGCAATGTATTCCTATGGGGAGAGAAGTCAATGCACACTGTTTTTTTGTAAACACTATTTTAACTGTGGAAAAGCTAATGCCACACAGTCAAGGTTAGGCTTGCACAGATCGGGAGGACCTTAGGAACAGTCCTGTGTTTGAATTGTCCTTCTAAACCTAACGGTTCCGCCGCTGTCACCCAAAATCCAATGACATTGTGGTGCAGGCATCATTGTGGGCCTATTTTTCTCATGGTCGCTGCGCTCAGACCGAGCGAGCTACGGTCAAGCGGGGCACCTCGTTGGACTCGGCACGGCCTTGGGATTATGTTTATGCCATTGCCTGCTCTCTGTGTCTTTAAACACCACGCTTTGTCACTCCATCCTTGCTGTGTGTGTGGTGTGAGAGCTTTTCTTTGACATCTGTTGGGAAAAATGACTGATTTACAGTTCATGGGGGTTGTCTAATCACACATATGAAGTTTTGGACAGATCTGATTTTTTTAACCCTTCCAAACAGCCCCTGAGACACCAATTATGGCACTTCCGGTTGGCACAGGAAGCTATAAATAAACTCCATATCCTCATTGGGGTATGCCTTTACAGAATCCTGAGTTTTAAGTCTTTACATTAAGAACTGAGTTATTTACGGAGGGTTTAGTGAGTGTGTGTTATTTCAGAAAATCATAGAAAATCACAGAAATGTCGCAGAGCTCCGCAGCACATTTTAAAAATATTCGTATGAACACCCTGCAACTGGATCTGTAACCGTTGAAAAAACACCTATATCTGAACATCACGATCTGGTCATCGTGCGATTTCTCTTAAATGACGATAGATAAATGGCTGATTTTTTTTATTGACACCGGAGGCTCCTTGACTTTGACGTGAGTGAGAAAAATCTTTTCTCTATTTTCATTTTGGACCTTTAATCCCAGAAATATGGCCATAACTCAAAAACCGTTGAGGCCTAGACGCCATCTTGTTCGGGGCCATCTTCCCATAATGCCAAACCTACGCTCACCAAGTTTCGGCTTGAAATATTTTCAGTTTCGAGATATGGCACGTCGTGATTCGGGATGTTTTGTCCAATAGCAATATGATTGCTTATGCCCTCTTGTGGGATATTCCGGCATAGCGCAAAAATGGGCCAAAATTTGTTTATTTTATTAAACGAAAACCGAATGTCCGACAAAGTTCATTTGATGACTTCCCGGTAGGTCTGGCCCTGCCGCTCGGCCCGGCGCTTCGTCCCCGAATTTTTAAAATGTTTTCGGACGTCTAGTAAGGGACCGTACAGTTCCAATAGGGACTTTCTCACTAACCATACGGTGATTGTCAAAATGTTCCCTTATGTATGTAAACACCTTCTTTTAACTGTGAAAGGTTAATGCCACACAGTCAAGGTTAGGCTTGCACAGATCGGGAGGACCTTAGGAACAGTCCTGTGTTTGAATTGTCCTTCTAAACCTAACGGTTCCGCCGCTGTCACCCAAAATCAAATGACATTGTGGTGCAGGCTTCATTGTGGGCCTATTTTTCTCATGGTCGCTGCGCTCAGACCGAGTGAGCTACGGTCAGCTGGGCACCTCGTTGGACTCGCACGGCCTTGGGATTATGTTTATGCCATTGCCTGCTCTCTGTGTCTTTAAACACCACAGCTTTGTCACTCCATCCTTGCTGTGTGTGTGTGTGTGAGAGCTTTTCTTTGACATCTGTTGGGAAAATGACTGATTTACAGTTCATGGGGGTTGTCTAATCACACATATGAAGTTTTGGACAGATCTGAGTTTTTAACCCTTCCAAACAGCCCCTGAGACACAATTGATGGCACTTCCGGTTGGCACAGGAAGCTATAAATAAACTCATATCCTCATTGGGGTATGCCTTTACAGAATCTGAGTTTAAGTCTTCGTTAAGAGCAGAGTTATTTACGGAGGAGTTTTAGTGAGTGTGTGTTATTTGAAAAATCATGAAAATCAGGAAATGTCTTCAGAGCTCCGCAGCACATTTACAAAAATACTCGTATGAACACCCTGCAACTGGATCTGTAACCGTTGAAAAAAAAAACACCTATATCTGAACATCACGATCTCTGGTCACCGTACGATTTCGTAAATGACGATAGATAA
>NW_027013919.1:0-14820 GCF_036934945.1 Oncorhynchus masou masou | reverse complement strand
TGAGAGTGTAGCACTTTGTCTGCTTAGTGAGCCAGTGATTAGTGAGCCAGTGATTGGTGAGAGCAGCTGGGTGGTGAAGGTTACACCCATTTTGACATTTGCATTAGAGGTCGACCTAATTAATCGGCAATTTATCATCGAATCACAGCCGACTTCGCCAAACAGGTGATGATATAACAAAAGATCTAAAAAAGTACAAATCAATGCCTTCTTAAAATCTATACACAACTACATATTTTAAACCCATATTTGAATAAAAGAAACAATAACAGGCACAATAACTGAATGTCACTTCGCTTGCCTTCAGTGCAAGCGTAGTCAGGGTATATGCAGCAGTTTGGGCCGCCTGGCTCGTTGCGAACTGTGTGAAGACTATTTCTTCCTAACAAAGATCATGCTTCATTTGCCAGAATTGTACATTATTATGACATTGAAGGTTGTGCAATGTAACAGCAATATTGACATTTAGCATTGCCACCGGTCGATAAAATATGTATAGCGATTCCGTATTTCACTGAAAGAATAAACGTTTGTTTTTCGAAATGATAATTTAATGACCTAAGGCTCTTATTTCTGTGTGTTTGTTATATTATAGTTAAATATATGATTTGATATTTGATAAACTGTCTGACTGAGCGGTGGTAGGCAGCAGCAGGCTCGTAAACATTCATTCAAACAGCACTTTCCTGCATTTGCCAGCAGCTCTTCGCAATGCTTGAAGCACAGTGCTGTTTATGACTTCATGCCTATCTACTCCCGAGATTAGGCTGGCAATACTAAAGTGCCTATAAGAACATCCAATAGTCAAAGGTATATGAAATACAAATGGTACAGAGAGAAATAGTCGACGCGTCATAATTCCTATAATAACTACAACCTAAAACTTCTTAACTGGGAATATTGAAGACTCATGTTAAAAGGAACCACCAGCTTTCATTTGTTCTCATGTTCTGAGCAAGGAACTTAAACTTTAGCTTTTTACATATATTGCACTTTTACTTTCTTCTCCAACACTTTGTTTTTGCATTATTTAAACCAAATTTAACATGTTTCATTATTTATTTGAGACTGAATTGACTTTTTTGATGTATTATCTTAAGTTAAAATAAAAGTGTTCATTCAGTATCGTTGTAATTGTCATTATAACTAATATATATCTATAAAAATCGGCCAATTTTAATCGGTATTGGCTTTTTTTTTGGTCCTCCAATAAACAGTATTGGCGTTGAAAAATCATAATCGGTCGGCCTCTAATTTGCTTAATATCTCTCACCAAAAAAACTGGAAATATCTAGGTGCTATCTATATAAAATGTTTTAAAATATGCCTTGGACTGTGCCAACAGTGCCAATGAAGGTTTCACAGTAATTCCAGAAGACGTTGCATCTGTCCTGTCCCCTCAGTATGTGTTTAGGACTGTATTCCAGCCCAGCAGAGGAAGTTGAATGGTGAGCATTGTTGTAATCCGAGGTCAGTCTGGCAGTTCTCTTCGATTTGCTCAATAATGTACCTACCGTTGCTAATAAAGTCTTTTTTTCTTCCTTGTAGGCATATAATGATGAAACATGAATATTTAGAAAAGGTCAAGACAGAGTTCTGGCAGGCACTGTCTAGGCTAATCTCTGAACATAGGTTGAGAAGCAGTTATGTCTTCAATTTGCTCAGTAATGCACCTTCTGTTGTTGCCAATAAAAGTTTTTTTGCCTTAGCAATGATGAGGGGGTCATGCCCAGGAAGCCGCATAGAGTTCTGCGTACTGACTGGTCATTGTGCTGTACAGCTGTTTCTTCCTCATCGTGTACCCTTGGTAAACACTCTTGGCACTATAAAATATCCCCCTTCAAACACTGCCCGTAATGTGTTTGCTTACAGTGGAGAGACAGATAGATAGTTTTTAGGGGGATATCTATCATGTCCCCAGAATAACACCCTCAATATGTATTGGAAAGGAGCACAAGTCTTCATCACCTTGCAAGTTCATCTTAACTTATTTCATCTTGTAGCTTAAAATAAACTGTACGATTTCCGACGAGAGATGTAGTGGGAGGACCACACAGAACATGTTATCGCGTGACTCCAAGTTTACTTCGATATGATTGCTATTATGTCAATATTTGCAGCCAGACGTTGCTAAATAACCATTTGAAATAACCATGTGTGTGTCTCAGAGAAGGAGGAGCACATATTTCTGTACATAATTTACAGCACTACAGTGCATAACAAAGTGCACTTTATGAGTGGTAGCTACAGTAAACTGTTACCAGACAACAGTCTAGGTAAGCTCAAACTTAAAGGTCTTTAACCAGGTACACTTTATGAGTGGTAGCTACAGTAAACTGTTACCAGACAACAGTCTAGGTAAGCTCAAACTTAAAGGTCTTTAACCAGGTACACTTTATGAGTGGGGGCTACAGTAAACTGTTACCAGACAACAGTCTAGGTAAGCTCAAACTTAAAGGTCTTTAACCAGGTACACTTTATGAGTGGGGGCTACAGTAAACTGTTACCAGACAACAGTCTAGGTAAGCTCAAACTTAAAGGTCTTTAACCAGGTACACTTTATGAGTGGGAGCTACAGTAAACTGTTACCAGACAACAGTCTAGGTTAGCTCAAACTTAAAGGTCTTTAACCAGGTACACTTTATGAGTGGTGGCTACAGTAAACTGTTACCAGACAACAGTCTAGGTTAGCTCAAACTTAAAGGTCTTTAACCAGGTACACTTTATGAGTGGTAGCTACAGTAAACTGTTACCAGACAACAGTCTAGGTAAGCTCAAACTTAAAGGTCTTTAACCAGGTACACTTTATGAGTGGGGGCTACAGTAAACTGTTACCAGACAACAGTCTAGGTAAGCTCAAACTTAAAGGTCTTTAACCAGGTACACTTTATGAGTGGGAGCTACAGTAAACTGTTACCAGACAACAGTCTAGGTAAGCTCAAACTTAAAGGTCTTTAACCAGGTACACTTTATGAGTGGGGGCTACAGTAAACTGTTACCAGACAACAGTCTAGGTTAGCTCAAACTTAAAGGTCTTTAACCAGGTACACTTTATGAGTGGGGGCTACAGTAAACTGTTACCAGACAACAGTCTAGGTAAGCTCAAACTTAAAGGTCTTTAACCAGGTACACTTTATGAGTGGGGGCTACAGTAAACTGTTACCAGACAACAGTCTAGGTAAGCTCAAACTTAAAGGTCTTTAACCAGGTACACTTTATGAGTGGGAGCTACAGTAAACTGTTACCAGACAACAGTCTAGGTTAGCTCAAACTTAAAGGTCTTTAACCAGGTACACTTTATTCAACCAACTTACTTGGAGAGACACTGAACTGACATATTTAAAAATGTTCAACGTTTGGCATGTGTGAAATGTGTGAAAACTTTCAAATATTAGTTTCCAACTTTGTGTGAATACATCCCCTATTAGGGGAAAAACCTATTCACTGTAATAACGCGTCTCGTGCTCTGCCAAGGACATAGCTTTTGTCCCAAATGACACCCTATGTAGCGCACTACTTTTGACCAGGACCCATGGGGCTCTGGTCAGAAGTAGTGCACTATGTAGAGAATAGGGTGTCATGTGGGATGCAGACATAAGGCTTTGTGAACTGATACATTCCTGCAGTATAATTGCCCATCACTGTCAGTGTGTGTAACTCATAACAGGCGCTGATGCAGGACTTTTTTTATTTACACCTGCTTCAATTAGGCCCATGAAGAGGACGCATGCCACTGACTGAGGGGCTGACACCAACATGAGGGGGTGTGGAGATCATGCTACGTGTGATAGCATGCCACTGAGGGGCTGACACCAACATGAGGGGGTGTAGAGATCATGCTACGTGTGATAGCATGCCACTGAGGGGCTGACACCAACATGAGGGGGTGTAGAGATCATGCTACGTGTGATAGCATGCCACTGAGGGGCTGACACCAACATGAGGGGGTGTAGAGATCATGCTACGTGTGATAGCATGCCACTGAGGGGCTGACACCAACATGAGGGGGTGTAGAGATCATGCTACGTGTGATAGCATGCCACTGAGGGGCTGACACCAACATGAGGGGGTGTAGAGATCATGCTACGTGTGATAGCATGCCACTGAGGGGCTGACACCAACATGAGGGTGTGTAGAGATCATGCTACGTGTGATAGCATGCCACTGAGGGGCTGACACCAACATGAGGGGGTGTAGAGATCATGCTACGTGTGATAGCATGCCACTGAGGGGCTGACACCAACATGAGGGGGTGTAGAGATCATGCTACGTGTGATAGCATGCCACTGACTGAGGGGCTGACTCCAACATGAGGGGAATTGTAGAGATCATGCTACGTGTGATAGCATGCCACTGAGGAGCTGACACCAACATGGGGTGTAGAGATCATGCCACGTGTGATAGCATGCCACTGAGGGGCTGACACCAACATGAGGGGGTGTAGAGATCCATGCCACACCAGCATGTGATAGCATGCCACTGAGGGCTGACACCAACATGACACCAACATGAGGGGGTGTAGAGATCATGCCTCGATGTGATAGCATGCCACTGAGGGCTGACACCAACATGAGGGGGGGTGTAGAGATCATGCTACGTGTGATAGCATGCCACTGAGGGCTGACACCAACATGAGGGTGTAGAGATCATGTACATGTGATAGCATGCCACTGAGGGGCTGACACCAACATGAGGGGGTGTAGAGATCATGCACTACGTGTGATAGCATGCCACTGAGGTGCTGACCAACATGAGGAGGTGTAGAGATCATGCTACGTGTGATAGCATGCCACTGAGGCTGACACCAACATGAGGGGGTGTAGAGATCATGCTACGTGTGATAGCATGCCACTGAGGTGCTGACACCAACATGAGGAGGTGTAGAGATCATGCTACGTGTGATAGCATGCCACTGACTGAGGGCTGACACCAACATGAGGGGGTGTGGAGATCATGCTACGTGTGATAGCATGCCACTGAGCTGGAGGGGGGTGTAGAGATCATGCTACCAACATGACACCAACATGGGGGTGTAGAGATCATGTTACATGTGATAGCATGCCACTGAGGCTGACACCAACAGGAGGGTGTAGGATCGTGTTACACATGTGATAGCATGCCACTGGGGGCTGACACCAGCATGAGGGTGTAGGATCATGTTACATGTGATAGCATGCCACTGAGGGGCTGACACCAACATGACGGGGGTGTGGAGGTCATGCTCGTGTGATAGCATGCTGCTGAGGCTGACACCGACATGAGGGGTGTAGGATCATGTTACATGTGATAGCATGCCACTGAGGTGCTGACACCGACATGAGGGTGTACAATCATGTTACATGTGATGGCATCACCACTGAGGGTGCTGACACCAACATGTGAGGGTGTGAGATCATGCTACGTGTGATAGCATGCCACTGAGGCTGACACCAACATGAGGGGGTGTGAGATCATGTTATGTGGAAATAGCATGCCACTGAGGGGCTGACACCAACATGAGGGGGTGTAGAGATCATGCTACGTGTGATAGCATGCCACTGAGGGGCTGACACCGACATGAAGGGGTGTAGGATCATGTTACGTGTGATAGCATGCCACTGAGGGGCTGACACCGACATGAGGGGGTGTAGGATCATGTTACATGTGATAGCATGCCACTGAGGGGCTGACATTGACATGAGGGGGTGTAGAGATCATGCTACGTGTGATAGCATGCCACTGAGGGGCTGACACCAACATGAGGGGGTGTAGAGATCATGCTACGTGTGATAGCATGCCACTGAGGGGCTGACACCGACATGAAGGGGTGTAGAGATCATGCTACGTGTGATAGCATGCCACTGAGGGGCTGACACCGACATGAAGGGGTGTAGGATCATGTTACATGTGATAGCATGCCTGGGGACAAGCGGCAGTGTGTTTGGTGCACTGATTGTTAATTGATTACAACCAATGTGGAATGTGTGGAATTTTAAGAAGGAGGAGAGGAGAGGAAGCAATGAATAGCAAAGCTCAATCCAACCCCTCCCATATCTACCGACATTATATATTTCTTTCTTTCTCTCTTCCCTCTTACAGAATCACTTTCCCTCTACCTTTCTACCCCCCTCTATCTTCCTCCTCACCCCTTTGTCGAATCACTCCCCCTTTATATTTCTCTCTCATTAGCTCTCTCTCTCTTCCCCTATTTCTCTCTGTGATGAGGTTGGTCTTGATCACTCCTTGATCCCACGTCAAGTCTATTTTAAGTCAGCCTGGTCCTTTGTAGTCTCCTCTGTGAGGTTGGGGCGATAGTGAGACGTTGGGGTTAAACTGTGCTCTGCATAGCTTTTTACTTGTTTAGGTTCTAAAAGGCATGCAACGTGAACAGGGTGCTAGACCTTCTGTTGCTCTGTCAAGGCTGTCTCTAAGCGGAGGAATAAATCGTGCCATCTCTCTCTTGGTCTCTGTTTCTCTCTCTCTTTTTCACAACAAGAGTTTCAAAATAATACAGGCATTTTAAATGGTCTGTATGACTCTCTCTCTCTCTCATCTACTGTTCAAGGTCTATTCCTCTCTTTGACAAGTTCAACTTTCCTAATACTTGTCTCTGGGGTGGTTTCTCCTCCACAACTATGAAAATATATATATATATTTCTAACCTGTGTTTTTGTCTTCATCAAGGAGCCATGACCAGATAGCTTGGATGTGCCAAGCACAATGATACCAAAGTGGGAAGGTTGGGAGAGTTATTGAGTACTGCCTCAGGGCATCAGCAGGGAGAAACAGTGCCTTGCGAAAGTATTCAGCCCCCTTGAACTTTGCGACCTTTTGCCACATTTCAGGCTTCAAACATAAAGATATAAAACTGTATTTTTTGTGAAGAATCAACAACAAGTGGGACACAATCATGAAGTGGAACGACATTTATTGGATATTTCAAACTTTTTTAACAAATCAAAAACTGAAAAATTGGGCGTGCAAAATTATTCAGCCCCCTTAAGTTAATACTTTGTAGCGCCACCTTTTGCTGCGATTACAGCTGTAAGTCGCTTGGGGTATGTCTCTATCAGTTTTGCACATCGAGAGACTGACATTTTTTCCCATTCCTCCTTGCAAAACAGCTCGAGCTCAGTGAGGTTGGATGGAGAGCATTTGTGAACAGCAGTTTTCAGTTCTTTCCACAGATTCTCTATTGGATTCAGGTCTGGACTTTGATTTGGCCATTCTATCACCTGGATATGTTTATTTTTGAACCATTCCATTGTAGATTTTGCTTTATGTTTTGGATCATTGTCTTGTTGGAAGACAAATCTCCGTCCCAGTCTCAGGTCTTTTGCAGACTCCATCAGGTTTTCTTCCAGAATGGTCCTGTATTTGGCTCCATCCATCTTCCCATCAATTTTAACCATCTTCCCTGTCCCTGCTGAAGAAAAGCAGGCCCAAACCATGATGCTGCCACCACCATGTTTGACAGTGGGGATGGTGTGTTCATTGTGATGAGCTGTGTTGCTTTTACGCCAAACATTACGTTTTGCATTGTTGCCAAAAAGTTCCATTTTGGCTTCATCTGACCAGAGCACCTTCTTCCACATGTTTGGTGTGTCTCCCAGGTGGCTTGTGGCAAACTTTAAACAACACTTTTTATGGATATCTTTAAGAAATGGCTTTCTTCTTGCCACTCTTCCATAAAGGCCAGATTTGTGCAATATACGACTGATTGTTGTCCTATGGACAGAGTCTCCCACCTCAGCTGTAGATCTCTGCAGTTCATCCAGAGTGATCATGGGCCTCTTGGCTGCATCTCTGATCAGTCTTCTCCTTGTATGAGCTGAAAGTTTAGAGGGACGGCCAGGTCTTGGTAGATTTGCAGTGGTCTGATACTCCTTCCACTTCTTCACAACAGTATCTCGGACCTGCCTGGTGTGTTCCTTGTTCTTCATGATGCTCTCTGCGCTTTTAACGGACCTCTGAGACTATCACAGTGCAGGTGCATTTATACGGAGACTTGATTACACACAGGTGGATTGTATTTATCATCATTAGTCATTTAGGTCAACATTGGATTATTCAGAGATCCTCACTGAACTTCTGGAGAAGTTTGCTGCACTGAAAGTAAAGGAGCTGAATAATTTTGCAACCCAATTTTTCAGTTTTGATTTGTTAAAAAAGTTTGAAATATCCAATAAATGTCGTTCACTTCATGATTGTGTCCCTTGTTGTTGATTCTTCACAAAAAAATACAGTTTTATATCTTTAAGTTTGAAGCCTGAAATGTGGCAAAAAAGGTCGCAAAGTTCAAGGGCCGAATACTTTCACGCAAGGCACTGTAGTTACATTCTCTTCTTACTCTAGCTGCATCAGCATTCACTGTCTCTGAGAGAGGAACAGGGAGAGGGAGCAGGGGAGAGAGAGAGAGAGAGAGAGGGAGCAGGGGAGAGAGAGAGGGAGCAGGAGGAGAAGGGGAGCAGGGGAGAGGGAGCAGGGAGAGAGAGAGCAAGAGAGAGGGAGCAGAGGGAGCGAGAGGAGGGAGCAGGGGGCGAAGAGCAGAGAGAGAGAAGCAGAGGGAGCGAGAGAGAGGGGAGCAGGGGAGAGGGAGCAGGGGGAGAGGAGCAGGAGAAGGAGCAAGGGGAGAAAGAGATGGAGCAGGGAGGGAGAGGGGGGAGTAGGAGGAGAGAGAGGGAGCAGGGGGGAGAGAGGGGAGCAGGGGGAGGTGAGAGCAGGAGGGGAGGATTGGTTTTCAGTTTCACTTCACTCGGACCAATGACTTGTTGATTGGATCTCAAACCTGTGACCCACAAGCTGAATATGTCCCGTGAGTCGATTTAATGTGGCTCTGAAGACCATTAATAGTGGGTCTACTCTTTGACCTAGGAAAAAATGCTGATAATATCAGTCACCCACAGGGACTTTTCCCTCTGAGAAGTGAACTTGGGATGGATGTCGTTAAACTTGTCCTAGACTGCTGATTGGATACTGCCTTAAGAGAGGAGAGGAGACATGAGAGAGCCTGTACGGACACACACACACACACACACACACACACACACACACACACACTATGGCAGCTCCCATCACTCTTCATAAACTCTTCAGTCAAAGGCAGGTTGGTCAGACTCCACTCTCATCCCCCTCAGCAGATTCAAGCATCAGCCAGCTCTTATTTTATGAACACGATAATAGCTTTTGTTCCGCTGCCGCCTGGCCAGAGAAATTAGACAATGAGGGAGATGACTTTGTTGTTTTCAGTTTTTGTTTTTGTGTTACAGGTTTTCTGTAGGCAGGTGAATAAATGTCATTAGATGTGTTTTTACTTCCTATTTGTAAAATTTGCAGTGTAATGTAGTGATTCCGGCTGATTCCACTGAGCATTCAGTCATTCTGCTGAGATACTGTCTACCATGAGCTACTGTCTACCATGAGCTACTGTTTACCATGAGCTACTGTTTACCATGAGCTACTGTTTACCATGAGCTACAGTTTACCAGCAGTTACTGTTTGGTGTGTGTGTGTGTGTGTGTGTGTGTGTGTGTGTGTGTGTGTGTGTGTGTGGTGTGTGTGTGTGTGTGTGTGTGTGTGTGTGTGGTGTGTGTGTGTGTGTGTGTGTGTGTGTGTGTGTGTGTGTGTGTGTGTGTGTGTGTGTGTGTGTGTGTGTGTGTGTGTGTGTGTGTGTGTGTGTGTGTGTGAGAGAGGATACACGTGCAGTAGAGAGCACTTATACACCAGCACTAACAGCATGTCCTGAAACATGGTAATCTCAACAAGTGACTTTCTTTTCTTCGCTAGGTTTATCTAGCTTTCTTATCGATCATGTTCCCCTCCCTGGAGATGAGGCCTAGATTCTCTACATGATCTGTGTCCAAAATGGCACCATGGTCCCCTTATGGTGCACTGCTTTTCAAACAAGGGGCCCTATAAAGGGAATAGGGTATTTGGGTGCCATTTGGGATTTACCGTGACTGTGCCTGTTTCTGTGAGACACAGTTCTGTCTGTCTGTTTATGAAGAAACTTAGATGATCAAAGAGCAGACAGATTACACAGTTTCTTCATGAAGCCTTAGATGATTTACACAGTTCTGTCTGTCTGTTTATGGAAAACTGATGATCAAAGAGCAGCCAGATTACACAGTTCTGTTTGTCTGTTTATGAAGAAACTTAGATGATCAAAGAGCAGCAGATTACACAGTTCTGTCTGTCTGTTTATGAAGAAACTAGATGATCACAGCCAGATTACACAGTTCTGTCTGTCTGTTTATGAAGAAACTTAGATGATCAAAGAGCAGCCCACACAGTTCTGTCTGTCTGTTTATGAAGAAACTTAGATGATCAAAGAGCAGCCAGATTACACAGTTCTGTCTGTCTGTTTATGAAGAAATTTAGAGGATCAAGAGCAGCTAGATTACACAGTGCTGTCTGTCTGTTTATGAAGTAATGTAGATGATCAGAGCAGCTAGATTACACAGTGCTGTCTGTCTGTTTATGAAGTAATGTAGATGATCAAGAGCAGCTAGATTACACAGTGCTGTCTGTCTGTTTATGAAGAAATTTAGATGATCAGAGCAGCCAGGTTACACAGTGCTGTCTGTATGTTTATGAAGTAATGTAGATGATCAAAGAGCAGCCAGATTACACAGGGCTGTCTGTCTGTTTATGAAGAAATTTAGATGATCAGAGCAGCCAGATTACACAGTGCTGTCTGTCTGTTTATGAAGAAACTTAGATGATCAAAGAGCAATATACAGTGCTGTCTGTCTGTTTATGAAGAAATTTAGATGATCAAATCAAAGAGCAGGCAGAACAGCACTGTCAGTCAGCGAGGGAAATCCCCTCAGAGATTTACACAACAGTGGGACACAAACATCTGGGAGTTTGGTATGATGCCGTATAACACTGAGTAACACAGCAATGTCTTTTGGCTCTGTACTGTACAATCGATTAAAGGTTGCTGTAACCAATGGCAAACCCGGGACATTGTCACCCTGCCCTCCCATCAAAGCAAAGTAGGACAAACAACAACAAACATGGTATCTGCAGTGCCCTCACGTTCTCCCACCTGTCACTCCACGACACACCCCTGTCAGGTTCACAACATGCCACCAAAAACACCCCTTTCTCACCTTTTCAATCATCCTATTTTCTCTTTCTGTCTTTCTCTCTCTTTCTCCTCCTTTCTGCATCCACCTCTCACCTTCTCTTTCCCCTTCAGTCTCTCTATTTTGCTAGATCTCTCTCTTTTTTCTAATTTCTCTCCCCCACCCTTTCCCCTTCTCTCTCCCCACACTCTACCCTTCTCTCTCTCCCCACACTCTACCCTTCTCACTCTCCCCAACGCTCTACCCTTCTCTCTCTCCCCAACCCTCTACCCTTCTCTCTCTCCCCAACCCTCTACCCTTCTCTCTCTCCCCACACTCTACCCTTCTCTCTCTCTCCACACACTCTACCCTTTTCTCTCTCCCCACCCTCTACCCTTCTCTCTCTCCCCCACCCTCTACCCTTCTCTCTCTCCCCCACCCTCTACCCCTCTCTCTCTCCCCCACCCTCTACCCTTCTCTCTCTCCCCCTCACCCCACCCTTCTCTCTCTCCCCCACACTCTACCCTTCTCTCTCCCCCCACCCTCTACCCCCACCTTCTATTCTTCTCTCTCCCCCACCATCTACCCTTCTCTCTCTCCCCCACACTCTACCCTCTCTCTCCCCCACACTCTACCCTCTCTCTCCCCCACACGCTACCATTCTCTCTCCCCCCACCCTCTAACCTTCTGTCTCCCCCCACACACTCTACCCCTCTCTCTCCCCAACCCTCTACCCTTCTCTCTCCCCAACCCTCTACCCTTCTCTCTCCCCAACCCTCTACCCTTCTCTCTCCCCACCCTCTACCCTTCTCTCTCCCCCCACCCTCTACCCTTCTCTCTCCCCCCCCACCCTCTACCCTTCTCTCTCCCCCAACCCTCTACCCTTCTCTCTCCCCACACTCTACCATTCTCTCTCCCCACACCCTCTAACCCCCCCACCTTCTACCCTTTTCTCTCTCCCCTTGTCTGTTGGATGGTTGGAGGATTGATTCCAAGGCTGGAGGGTTGATGCCAGCCAGGGTCCCAGAAATAGATCACCCCCTCTGCCACCCTCTGTCACCTAATAATTTGCCATTTGGCTGCATATGCGTTTGGCCGTACCAGAATTAGACTTGAACCCTATGATGGAGTGCCTATATCCCCTTAAACCCATAGTCTGTGGTGTAGTTTATAACTCCCCCTGGGATAAGTGGTGTCCAACTGAGTCCTGCTGTTCTGATTGGACCACACTGATAACCCCCTCCTGCGCATCACTTCCTGCCAGCGGGGTGAACCACTTATGGTGGGGCCAGATTGCACCATACGAACATGTGATTTCCTCCTAGGAATGAGAGAATCATTAGCATGCCAGGTGCATTGTGGGTTATTGGAGGAGTAACTCCTTTCTCAGTTTGTCTTTCCTTGGTTACTTGTGTCCTTTCTCCTAGCCACCTTCTCAAAATGCATTGGATGAGAAGACCTAAGGGAAGAGACCTTGAATCTCCTCCTCCAATGTGTTTTGAGAAGGAGGCAAGGAGAGAGGACTTGAGGAAAGATGAATAACTAGTTAGCTTCGAGAACCTTCTCCACTGAGAAAGAGCCATAAGGTTCTTCAAGAACCTTCTCCTCAGTGAACTAGCTGTAGACTTTGAAGACTGACCTCCAACAATATGTCTGCCAACGTCTCTCTGCTTGATATAACACTTTATTAAAATGACATTTCATTTAATCATGAAGAGAATCAGTATTCTCTGTCAGTGCTGAAGGTGTTACCTTTGTCAATTCAGTTCAATGGAAACCATTGGAGAGCAGGACCTCAATTCAGTGCGTTGAATTATTTACACCGTCCTAACGGCTGGTAAAAAGTCTCTCCTCTCTCAACAGGTTGATAAGCAGGTGTGTAATTGGACATAAAGGATGTGTAACATGTTAAAGCTGCTGTGGAAAATGGTTAATTGTCAACACTGTGGAGAGTGAGTGCCAAGAGAGAGAGAGAGAGAGAGAAGAGAGGGGCGGGAGAGGGAGGGAGATGTCCTGACTTAGCTTCGGATAATTGTTGAATGGAATGAGAACCGACTTCACAAAATACCCTTTGAGGTTCATCTGAAAAGAAAAGAGAAACGTTCTCTGAACTGTAAGTATGTTTGGTGAAGTCACTTTGTTTTAATGAACAAACACAGGTCATGACCACTACTAGGCTGGAGAGATGGTGCTTATTTATCAAACAGTATGCTAATGTCTGTTGCAGTGGCAATACAAATATATTTCAGTTTGCTTTGTATAAATACAAACAGGCGGAGAGGGAGGGTGAAATATGAGAACATTTTAGATTTGGTTAGGGTTTGTCTCTCTTGTGTTTCACTCGTTTAGGGCCCTAAAGTGCTTTTTAATGTGGAAACAGCCTCTTTACAACAAATCATCCCTGTGTGGCTGTAGCATAGCTAGCCGTATCTCTAAATGCTCAGGTTGTTTACATTCACCAGGTTACCGCTGTGTCTCCTTTCCTAATAGGTTGTTAATCACGCGGCTCCTATCCGCTGTCTAGGGCCTGTCATCACACCCACGTTCCAACACTGGTAAAGGAGAGGTTAATTACAATGTCTGTTCGTTTTCTCAACCAACTGCCTGGGTCACTCTTTATCATTCTCTCTGCCCTTTCTCTCTCTCTCTCTCCTCCCTTAAGCTTTATATTCTTCTAGTCTTGAGCTGTCATGATTACAACTGAGCTGTCACAGGATGTTCTACATAGCAGCATTGTCTGTCCTGTTAGTCGTAGTCAGTGTGTGCTAAATGCCTTAGCAGGTGACCAGTCACTTCTTATATCAAACACTTCTTATATCAAAGACCTGTCTCCAAAGTCAGGATTCGTATGTTTTCCTTCAGGCTGTCTGCCTACACTGTATCCTGTATACCTGGTGCTTCGGGTTGAATACATATACTGGGCTTTGAATTACATTCCAGCCTCGAGAGCAGAACTCCACTGTGTGTCTCTCTGTATCACTGGTGTCTTCATCCTCTAACCTGGTCCCAGATCTGTTTGTCCTGTCTTCATCCTCTAGCCTGGTCCCAGATCTGTTTGTCCTGTCTTCATCCTCTAGCCTGGTCCCAGATCTGTTTGTCCTTGTCTTCATCCTCTAGCCTGGTCCCAGATCTGTTTGTGCTGTGTCATCCCCAACCTGGTCCCAGATCTGTTAGTCCTGTCTTCATCCTCTAGCCTGGTCCCAGATCTGTTTGTCCTGTCTGTCATCCTCTAGCCTGGTCCCAGATCTGTTTGTCCTGTCTTCATCCTCTAGCCTGGTCCCAGATCTGTTTGTCCTGTCTTCATCCTCTAGCCTGGTCCCAGATCTGTTTGTGCTGGTGTCATCCTCAACCTGGTCCCAGATCTGTTAGTCCCGTCTTCATCCTCTAGCCTGGTCCTAGATCTGTTGAAGTCCTGTCTTCATCCTCTAGCCTGGTCCCAGATCTGTTTGTCCTGTCTTCATCCTCTAACCTGGTCCCAGAATTGTTAGTCCTGTCTTCATCCTCTAACCTGGTCCCAGAATTGTTAGTCCTGTCTTCATCCTCTAGTTTTTCCGTCCCAGATCTGTTTGTCCTGTCTTCATCCTCTAGCCTGTCCCAGATCTGTTTGAGTCTGTCTCTGCCTCCCAACTCATCCAGAATTGCTAGTCCTGTCTTCAACCTCTGGCCTTAATCCCAGATCTGTTTGTCCTGTCTTCATCCTCTAGCCTGGTCCCAGATCTGTTTGTCCTGTCTTCATCCTCTAGCCTGGTCCCAGATCTGTTTGTCCTGT
>NW_027013918.1:0-14822 GCF_036934945.1 Oncorhynchus masou masou | reverse complement strand
AACAGTGCCTCCAATAGTTAGCTTTGTTTGAGCTAAAAAAGAACCGTCAAGGCTAGAGTTCCGAAACTTTAGAATCCTGTTCTAGACCTCAGGTAGATAGTGCGTGGTGAGTTACGGCGCTCTAGAATGTTCTCGGACCGAGAAACAGCGTCGATCATTTGCAATGACTTCAATTCATTTTGACCATTACGAAAATGGCGACATTTAGAAATGTCCCAGAGACACAAGACTAGGTGCATTGTGACCGTCTCGGCCCATAGAGACAGAACCCAACATCTCGGTCCGATAGCTCATTCAAGGACCCCGTAGCAAGGCATTGAAAAAGGTGGATTTTCAGCACCAATTAGGCTTTTACTCGGACACCAAATGACCTAATCGAGCCGAAACTCGGGATTCGGGGTCGCCTCACATAGGACTACACATAATGTCCGAACTGGCCCCGCAGCTAGAAAGTAACTATGTGTTTTATGGTTTTTTAATGTTTTGTACCGAAGGCCTTGTGAATTTTGGGCCAGCTCTGAAGTATGTTATACTTGGCTCCTAAACGAGTTGGGAAAAGTGGGTTTGGTGTCAGTTTGTATCAGTTTGGTGTCAGAATGATGTCAAATTGACTGATGGACGGTGACTTGCAGGTGACTCTTGTCCATTAGCAATATGTTTAAGCGGTGAGGTACCATCACCAAAAGCGACATTCTGAAATCAACCCTAACGAGCAATGGAGAGGTACCAGTATCACTGCCCAGCCATCCTGAGTTCATCGGGCCAGTCAATTTGGCATTCCTGCATGATTTTTATAGCATGACAAATTGGTAATGGTGACTGCCCAGTTAACCATATGGCAAATGCACAGTGACTTTGAAAGAGTGAGAAAAATCACCAAATGGACATTCTGGAATCAACCCTAACGAGTGATGGAGAGGTACCAGAATCACTGCCAAGCCATCCCGAGTTCATCGGGCCAGTCAATTTGGCATTCCTGCACAAATTTTCAGTGACTTTGCAAAAGTAAGGAACATTTGCAATATGTTTTAACAGTGAGGTACCATCACCAAAAGCGACATTCTGAAATCAACCCAAACGAGCGATGGAGAGGTACCAGAATCACTGCCGAGCCATCCCGAGTTCATCGGGCCAGTCAATTTGGCATTCCTGCACGAATTTTCAGTGACTTTGCAAAAGTAAGGAACATTTGCAATATGTTTTAACAGTGAGTTACCATCACCAAAAGCGACATTCTGAAATCAACCCAAACGAGCGATGGAGAGGTACCAAAATCACTGCCCAGCCATCCCTATGTCATCGGGCCAGTCAATTTGGCATTCCTGCATGATTTTTATGGCATGACAAATTGGTGATGGTGACTGCCCAGTTAACCATATGGCAAATGCACAGTGACTTTGCAAAAGTGAGAAAACATGACCAAATGGACATTCTGAAATCAACACAAACAATGGCATGACCATAGTGTCCAGACTGTGCCGAGTCCAACGAGGTGCCCCGCTTGACCGTAACTGCTCGGTCTGAGCGCAGCGACCATGAGAAAAATAGGCCCAATATGAAGCCTGCACCAGTACGTCATTTGATTTTGGGTGACAGCGGCGGAACCGTTAGGTTTAGAAAGACAATTCAACCACAGGACTGTTCCTAAGGTCCTCCTGATCTGTCCAAGCCTATCCTTGACCGTGTGACATTAACCCTTCACAGTCAAAAGAAGGTGTTTACATAAAAACAGTGTTCATTGACTTCTCTCCCCATAGGAATACATTGGCTGCTCCACTAAATACAACCTGGAGTCTATATGGGTTATGAATGTTGTATGAACCTGTCTTCGGTACCAGTCCATCAGACCACTATAAGGTCTACCTGTGTCGATTCTAGGCTTCCTGGGCCAACCGGAAGTGGTTCAAATCACCCTAAAAGTGTATATCCATACACTGCCTGCAATTTGATGGACATGGTGCATTGAACCCTGTGTAAATCAGTCAATTCTTAACGTAAAGACTTAAAACTCAGGATTCTGTAATAGAATACCCCAATGAGGATGTGTGTTGAGTTATAGCTTCCTGTGCCAACCGGAAGTGCCATAATTGGTGTCTCATGGGCTGTTTGGAGGGGTTAAAAAAATCAGATCTTTCCAAAACTTCATATATATGATTAGGCAACCCCCATGAACTGTAAATCAGTCATTTTTCCCATAAAATTCAAAGGAAAAATAAATCACTCAGATTCACAACTTGGATGGAGGGACGTATTGGGGTGTGTAGAGACTGACAGTGCCTCCAATAGTTAGCTTTGTTTGAGCTAAAAAAGAACCGTCAAGGCTAGAGTTCAAAAACTTTAGAATCCTGTTCTAGACCTCAGGTAGATAGTGCGTGGTGAGTTACGGCGCTCTAGAATGTTCTCGGACCGAGAAACAGCGTCGATCATTTGCAATGACTTCAATTCATTTTGACCATTACGAAAATGGCGACATTTAGAAATGTCCCAGAGACACAAGACTAGGTGCATTGTGACCGTCTCGGCCCATAGAGACAGAACCCAACATCTCGGTCCGATAGCTCATTCAAGGACCCCGTAGCAAGGCATTGAAAAAGTGGATTTTCAGCACCAATTAGGCTTTTACTCGGACACCAAATGACCTATCGAGCCGAAACTCGGGATTCGGGGTCGCCTCACATAGGACTACACATAATGTCCGAACTGGCCCCGCAGCTAGAAAGTAACTATGTGTTTTATGGTTTTTTAATGTTTTGTACCGAAGGCCTTGTGAATTTTGGGCCAGCTCTGAAGTATGTTATACTTGGCTCCTAAACGAGTTGGGAAAAGTGGGTTTGGTGTCAGTTTGTATCAGTTTGGTGTCAGAATGATGTCAAATTGACTGATGGACGGTGACTTGCAGGTGACTCTTGTCCATTAGCAATATGTTTAAGCGGTGAGGTACCATCACCAAAAGCGACATTCTGAAATCAACCCTAACGAGCAATGGAGAGGTACCAGTATCACTGCCCAGCCATCCTGAGTTCATCGGGCCAGTCAATTTGGCATTCCTGCATGATTTTTATAGCATGACAAATTGGTAATGGTGACTGCCCAGTTAACCATATGGCAAATGCACAGTGACTTTGAAAGAGTGAGAAAAATCACCAAATGGACATTCTGGAATCAACCCTAACGAGTGATGGAGAGGTACCAGAATCACTGCCAAGCCATCCCGAGTTCATCGGGCCAGTCAATTTGGCATTCCTGCAAAATTTTCAGTGACTTTGCAAAAGTGAGAAAACATTTGCAATATGTTTTAACAGTGAGGTACCATCACCAAAAGCGACATTCTGAAATCAACCCAAACGAGCGATGGAGAGGTACCAGAATCACTGCCAAGCCATCCCGAGTTCATCGGGCCAGTCAATTTGGCATTCCTGCATGATTTTTATGGCATGACAAATTGGTGATGGTGAATGCCCAGTTAACCATATGGCAAATGCACAGTGACTTTGAAAGAGTGAGAAAAATCACCAAATGGACATTCTGAATCAACCCAAACAGTGATGGAAAGGAACAACCATAATCACTGCCAAGCCATCCCGAGTTCATCGGGCCAGTCAATTTTGCATTTCAGTTTTCATGGTTGACTTAAAACTTTCTTATGACATTTGGCCCCCACAAAACATGGAATACAAAAACATTATGTCCAATGAGGAATATGAGGATGATTTTTATAGCATGACAAATTGGTGATGGTGAATGCCCAGTTAACCATATGGCAAATGCAAGTGACATTTGCAAAAGTGAGAAAACATAAACAAATGGACATGATGAAATCAACACCACGAGTGATTGAAAGGAACAACAATCACTGCCCGGCCATCCCGAGTTCATCAGGCCAGTCAATTTTGCATTTCTGAAGGATTTTTGAGCATGTCAAATTTCTTATGACATTTGGCCCCCACAAAACATATGCCTTATGCACAAGCAAAAAAAACAAAAACATTATGATAATAAAATATGACTAAAGTATGTTGATACAGTTCTTATACGTGTGTAACTGACACAAAATTCGAAAAAAATTTCGAAAAACGGTCCAGAAAGCACTTTTTAGGGGTGTGTGAAGTTTTTTATGAAATTTAATAATTTTTTGACTTTTGACTTCTGACTTCCTATGAAATCATATTGCAGATGGACAAAACATATGCAATATGCGCAAGTAAAAAAATTTAAAAATCATGATAATAAAATTGGACAAAAGTATTTTCATACAGTTCTTATACATGTGTAATTGACAAAAAAAGCGAAAGAATTTCTGAAAAACGGTCCAGAAAGCACTTTTTTAAGGTCAAACACGTTTTAGACCTTGTTTATGAACTGTTTATAACAGTACTTCATGTTTGACACTTGCTGAAATTTGTCCATAGTGTTCCGACCATCTCAACTTCGCAGATCTGGACAACATTGTATTTAGGAATTGCATCGAACACGTTTTAGACCGTGTTTATGGAGAACTGTTTATAACTGTATTTCATGGTTGAAACTTGCTGAAATATGTCCATAGTGTTCCTACCATCTAAACTACGCAGTTCTGGACAAAATTTCACTTAGCAATTGGATCAAACACGTTTTAGACCTTGCTTATCTCCATAAACAAACAGTTCTCCAACTGTTTGTAAACTGTATTTCATGGTTGAAAATAATTGAAATTTGTCCATAGTGTTCCTGCCATCTCAACAACGTAGGTCTGGACAACATTTCACTTAGCAATTGGGTCAAACACAATTGGATCGACCAGACCTTGTTTATGGAAAACTGTTTATAACTGTATTTCATGGCTGAAAATAGTTGACATTTGTCCATAGTGTTCCTACCAACAACGCAGTTCTGGACAAATTTTCACTTAGCAATTATATCAAACACGTTTTAGACCTTGTTTATGAACTGTTTATAACAGTACTTCATGGTTGACACTTGCTGAAATTTGTCCATAGTGTTCCTACCATTTGTTCTTCAACTTCGTTTTTGGACAAACATTTCACTTAGCAACTTGCTGTTTATAACTGTATTTCATGGTTGAAAATTTGACATTTGTCCATAGTGTTCCTACCATCTAAACTACGCAGTTCTGGACAAATTTTCACTTAGCAATTGGATCAAACACGTTTTAGACCTTGCTTTATGAAAACTTTTATAACAAACAGTATTTCTGGACAACATGTTCCTACCATTTCAACAACGTAAACATTTCAGCAACTTGAAATTTGTCCATAGTGTTCCCATCTCAACTTCATCTGGACAACATTGTACGTTTTCACTTAGCAATTGGGTCAAACACAATTGGATTTTTTATGACTGTTTATAACTGTTTATGGAGTCCATACTGTTTATAACTGTATTTCATGGTTGAAACTTTTATAACAGTACTGATGTTTGACACTTGCTGATTTGTCCATAGTGTTCCGACCATCTCAACTTCGCAGATCTGGACAACATTGTATTTAGCAATTGCATCAAACACGTTTTAGACCGTGTTTATGGAGAACTGTTTATAACTGTATTTCATGGTTGAAAATAGTTGACATTTGTCCATAGTGTTCCTACCATCTAAACTACGCAGTTCTGGACAAAATTTCACTTAGCAATTGGATCAAACACGTTTTAGACCTTGCTTATCTCCATAAACAAACAGTTCTCCAACTGTTTGTAAACTGTATTTCATGGTTGAAAATAATTGAAATTTGTCCATAGTGTTCCTGTCATCTCAACAACGTAGGTCTGGAAAACATTTCACTTAGCAATTGGGTCAAACACAATTGGATCGAACAGACCTTGTTTATGGTTAACTGTTTATAACTGTATTTCATGGCTGAAAATAGTTGACATTTGTCCATAGTGTTCCTACCAACAACGCAGTTCTGGACAAATTTTCACTTAGCAATTATATCAAACACGTTTTAGACCTTGTTTATGAACTGTTTATAACAGTACTTCATGGTTGACACTTGCTGAAATTTGTCCATAATGTTCCTACCATTTCAACTACGTAGTTCTGGACAACATTTCACTGAGCAACTTGCTGAAATTTGTTCATAGTGTTCCGACCATCTCAACTTCACAGATCTGGACAACATTGTATTTAGCACATTTGTCCATAGTGTTCCTACCATCTCAACAACGTAGGTCTGGACAACATTTCACTTAGCAATTGTCAAACACAATTGTCAAACACAATTGGATCGAACAGACCTTGTTTATGGAGAACTGTTTATAACTGTATTTCATGGTTGAAAATAGTTGACATTTGTCCATAGTGTTCCTACCATCTAAACCTACGCAGTTCTGGACAAAATTTTACTTAGCAATTGGATCAAAAACGTTTTAGACCTTGCTTATGGAAAACTGTTTATAACTGTATTTCATGGTTGAAACTTGCTGAAATTTGTCCATAATGTTCCTACCATTTCAACTACGTAGTTCTGGACAACATTTCACTGAGCAACTTGCTGAAATTTGTCCATAGTGTTCCGACCATCTCAACTTCACAGATCTGGACAACATTGTATTTAGCACATTTGTCCATAGTGTTCCTACCATCTCAACAACGTAGGTCTGGACAACATTTCACTTAGCAATTGGGTCAAACACAATTGGATCGACCAGACCTTGTTTATGGAAAACTGTTTATAACTGTATTTCATGGCTGAAAATAGTTGACATTTGTCCATAGTGTTCCTACCATCTAAACTACGCAGTTCTGGACAAATTTTCACTTAGCAATTATATCAAACACGTTTTAGACCTTGTTTATGAACTGTTTATAACAGTACTTCATGTTTGACACTTGCTGAAATTTGTCCATAGTGTTCCGACCATCTCAACTTCGCAGATCTGGACAACATTGTATTTAGGAATTGCATCGAAACACGTTTTAGACCGTGTTTATGGAGAACTGTTTATAACTGTATTTCATGGTTGAAACTTGCTGAAATATGTCCATAGTGTTCCTACCATCTAAACTACGCAGTTCTGGACAAAATTTCACTTAGCAATTGGATCAAACACGTTTTAGACCTTGCTTATCTCCATAAACAAACAGTTCTCCAACTGTTTGTAAACTGTATTTCATGGTTGAAAATAATTGAAATTTGTCCATAGTGTTCCTGCCATCTCAACAACGTAGGTCTGGACAACATTTCACTTAGCAATTGGGTCAAACACAATTTGTTTATGGACCAGACCTTGTTTATGGATAACTGTTTATAACTGTATTTCATGGTTGAAAATAGTTGACATTTGTCCATAGTGTTCCTACCATCTAACTACGCAGTTCTGGACAAATTTTACTTAGCAATTGGATCAAACACGTTTTAGACCTTGTTTATGAACTGTTTATAACAGTACTTCATGGTTGACACTTGCTGAAATTTGTCCATAGTGTTCCTACCATTTCAACTAAGAGATCTGGACAACATTGTATTTAGGAATTGCATGAACAACACCGTTTTATGGAGAACTGTTTATAACTGTATTTCATGGTTGAAATTTGCTGAAATTTGTCCATAGTGTTCCGACCATCTCAACTTCACAGATCTGGACAACATTGTATTAGCACATTTGTCCATAGTGTTCCTACCATCTCAACAACGTAGGTCTGGACAACATTTCACTTAGCAATTGGGTCAAACACAATTGGATCGACCAGACCTTGTTTATGGAAAACTGTTTATAACTGTATTTCATGGCTGAAAATAGTTGACATTTGTCCAACTGTTTATAACTGTATTTCATGGCTGAAAATAGTTGACATTTGTCCATAGTGTTCCTACCATCTCAACTACGCAGTTCTGGACAAATTTTCACTTAGCAATTATATCAAACACGTTTTAGACCTTGTTTATGAACTGTTTATAACAGTACTTCATGTTTGACACTTGCTGAAATTTGTCCATAGTGTTCCGACCATCTCAACTTCGCAGATCTGGACAACATTGTATTTAGGAATTGCATCGAACACGTTTTAGACCGTGTTTATGGAGAACTGTTTATAACTGTATTTCATGGTTGAAACTTGCTGAAATATGTCCATAGTGTTCCTACCATCTAAACTACGCAGTTCTGGACAAAATTTCACTTAGCAATTGGATCAAACACGTTTTAGACCTTGCTTATCTCCATAAACAAACAGTTCTCCAACTGTTTGTAAACTGTATTTCATGGTTGAAAATAATTGAAATTTGTCCATAGTGTTCCTGTCATCTCAACAACGTAGGTCTGGAAAACATTTCACTTAGCAATTGGGTCAAACACAATTGGATCGAACAGACCTTGTTTATGGTTAACTGTTTATAACTGTATTTCATGGCTGAAAATAGTTGACATTTGTCCATAGTGTTCCTACCAACAACGCAGTTCTGGACAAATTTTCACTTAGCAATTATATCAAACACGTTTTAGACCTTGTTTATGAACTGTTTATAACAGTACTTCATGGTTGACACTTGCTGAAATTTGTCCATAATGTTCCTACCATTTCAACTACGTAGTTCTGGACAACATTTCACTGAGCAACTTGCTGAAATTTGTTCATAGTGTTCCGACCATCTCAACTTCACAGATCTGGACAACATTGTATTTAGCACATTTGTCCATAGTGTTCCTACCATCTCAACAACGTAGGTCTGGACAACATTTCACTTAGCAATTGGGTCAAACACAATTGGATCGAACAGACCTTGTTTATGGAGAACTGTTTATAACTGTATTTCATGGTTGAAAATAGTTGACATTTGTCCATAGTGTTCCTACCATCTAAACCTACGCAGTTCTGGACAAAATTTTACTTAGCAATTGGATCAAAAACGTTTTAGACCTTGCTTATGGAAAACTGTTTATAACTGTATTTCATGGTTGAAACTTGCTGAAATTTGTCCATAATGTTCCTACCATTTCAACTACGTAGTTCTGGACAACATTTCACTGAGCAACTTGCTGAAATTTGTCCATAGTGTTCCGACCATCTCAACTTCACAGATCTGGACAACATTGTATTTAGCACATTTGTCCATAGTGTTCCTACCATCTCAACAACGTAGGTCTGGACAACATTTCACTGAGCAATTGGGTCAAACACAATTGGATCGAACAGACCTTGTTTATGGAGAACTGTTTATAACTGTATTTCATGGTAGAAAATAATTGAAATTTGTCCATAGTGTTCCTACCATCTAAACCTACGCAGTTCTGGACAAAATTTTCACTTAGCAATTTCAAAAACGTTTTAGACCTTGCTTATGGAAAACTGTTTATAACTGTATTTCATGGTTGAAACTTGCTGAAATTTGTCCATAATGTTCCTACCATTTCAACTACGTAGTTCTGGACAACATTTCACTGAGCAACTTGCTGAAATTTGTCCATAGTGTTCCGACCATCTCAACTTCACAGATCTGGACAACATTGTATTTAGCACATTTGTCCATAGTGTTCCTACCATCTCAACAACGTAGGTCTGGACAACATTTCACTTAGCAATTGGATCGAACAGACCTTGTTTATGGAGAACTGTTTATAACTGTATTTCATGGTTGAAAATAGTTGACATTTGTCCATAGTGTTCCTACCATCTAAACCTACGCAGTTCTGGACAAAATTTTACTTAGCAATTGGATCAAACACGTTTTAGACCTTGCTTATGGAAAACTGTTTATAACTGTATTTCATGGTTGAAACTTGCTGAATGTTCCTACCATTTCAACTACGTAGTTCTGGACAACATTTCACTGAGCAACTTGCTGAAATTTGTCCATAGTGTTCCGACCATCTCAACTTCACAGATCTGGACAACATTGTATTTAGCACATTTGTCCATAGTGTTCCTACCATCTCAACAACGTAGGTCTGGACAACATTTCACTTAGCAATTGGGTCAAACACAATTGGATCGAACAGACCTTGTTTATGGAGAACTGTTTATAACTGTATTTCATGGTTGAAAATAGTTGACATTTGTCCATAGTGTTCCTACCATCTAAACCTACGCAGTTCTGGACAAAATTTTACTTAGCAATTGGATCAAAAACGTTTTGGACCTTGCTTATGGAAAACTGTTTATAACAGTATTTCATGGTTGAAACTTGCTGAAATTTGTCCATAATGTTCCTACCATTTCAACTACGTAGTTCTGGACAACATTTCACTGAGCAACTTGCTGAAATTTGTCCATAGTGTTCCGACCATCAACTTCACAGATCTGGACAACATTGTATTTAGCACATTTGTCCATAGTGTTCCTACCATCTCAACAACGTAGGTCTGGACAACATTTCACTTAGCAATTGGGTCAAACACAATTGGATCGACCAGACCTTGTTTATGGAAAACTGTTTATAACTGTATTTCATGGTTGAAAATAGTTGACATTTGTCCATAGTGTTCCTACCATCTAAACCTACGCAGTTCTGGACAAAATTTTACTTAGCAATTGGATCAAAAACGTTTTAGACCTTGCTTATGGAAAACTGTTTATAACTGTATTTCATGGTTGAAACTTGCTGAAATTTGTCCATAATGTTCCTACCATTTCAACTACGTAGTTCTGGACAACATTTCACTGAGCAACTTGCTGAAATTTGTCCATAGTGTTCCGACCATCTCAACTTCACAGATCTGGACAACATTGTATTTAGCACATTTGTCCATAGTGTTCCTACCATCTTTGTCCATAGTGTTCCTAACAACGTAGGTCTGGACAACATTTCACTTAGCAATTGGGTCAAACACAATTGGATCGACCAGACCTTGTTTATGGAAAACTGTTTATAACTGTATTTCATGGCTGAAAATAGTTGACATTTGTCCATAGTGTTCCTACCATCTAAACTCAGTTCTGGACAAATTTTCACTTAGCAATTATATCAAACACGTTTTAGACCTTGTTTATGAACTGTTTATAACAGTACTTCATGTTTGACACTTGCTGAAATTTGTCCATAGTGTTCCGACCATCTCAACTTCGCAGATCTGGACAACATTGTATTTAGGAATTGCATCGAACACGTTTTAGACCGTGTTTATGGAGAACTGTTTATAACTGTATTTCATGGTTGAAACTTGCTGAAATATGTCCATAGTGTTCCTACCATCTAAACTACGCAGTTCTGGACAAAATTTCACTTAGCAATTGGATCAAACACGTTTTAGACCTTGCTTATCTCCATAAACAAACAGTTCTCCAACTGTTTGTAAACTGTATTTCATGGTTGAAAATAATTGAAATTTGTCCATAGTGTTCCTGCCATCTCAACAACGTAGGTCTGGACAACATTTCACTTAGCAATTGGGTCAAACACAATTGGATCGACCAGACCTTGTTTATGGTTAACTGTTTATAACTGTATTTCATGGCTGAAAATAGTTGACATTTGTCCATAGTGTTCCTACCAACAACGCAGTTCTGGACAAATTTTCACTTAGCAATTATATCAAACACGTTTTAGACCTTGTTTATGAACTGTTTATAACAGTACTTCATGGTTGACACTTGCTGAAATTTGTCCATAATGTTCCTACCATTTTCAATCTGGACAACATTGTATTTAGGACAACATTTTACTGTTTATGCTGTTTATAACTTATTTCATGGTTGAAACTTGCTGAAATTGTCCATAGTGTTCCTACCATCTAAACTACGCAGTTCTGGACAAAATTTCACTTAGCAATTGGATCAAACACGTTTTAGACCTTGCTTATCTCCATAAACAAACAGTTCTCCAACTGTTTGTAAACTGTATTTCATGGTTGAAAATAATTGAAATTTGTCCATAGTGTTCCTGTCATCTCAACAACGTAGGTCTGGACAACATTTCACTTAGCAATTGGGTCAAACACAAAACACAATTGGATCGAACAGACCTTGTTTATGGAAAACTGTTTATAACTGTATTTCATGGTTGAAAATAGTTGACATTTGTCCATAGTGTTCCTACCATCTAAACCTACGCAGTTCTGGACAAATTTTCACTTAGCAATTGGATCAAACACGTTTTAGACCTTGTTTATGAACTGTTTATAACAGTATTTCATGGTTGAAACTTGCTGAAATTTGTCCATAATGTTCCTACCATTTCAACTACGAGTTCTGGACAACATTTCACTGCAACTTGAAATTTGTCCATAATGTTCCTACCATTTCAACTCTCACGTAGTTCTGGACAACATTGTCACTTCTGGACAAAATTTTACTTAGAGTTTTAGACCTTGCTTATGGAGAACATAACTTCTGAAATTTGTCCATAGTGTTCCGACCATCTCAACTTCACAGATCTGGACAACATTGTATTTAGCACATTTGTCCATAGTGTTCCTACCATCTCAACAACGTAGGTCTGGACAACATTTCACTTAGCAATTGGGTCAAACACAATTGGATCGACAGACCTTGTTTATGGAAAACTGTTTATAACTGTATTTCATGGCTGAAAATAGTTGACATTTGTCCATAGTGTTCCTACCAACTACGCAGTTCTGGACAAATTTTCACTTAGCAATTATATCAAACACGTTTTAGACCTTGTTTATGAACTGTTTATAACAGTACTTCATGGTTGACACTTGCTGAAATTTGTCCATAGTGTTCCTACCATCTCAACTTCGCAGATCTGGACAACATTGTATTTAGGAATTGCATCGAACACGTTTTAGACCGTGTTTATGGAGAACTGTTTATAACTGTATTTCATGGTTGAAACTTGCTGAAATTTGTCCATAGTGTTCTACCATCTAAACTACGCAGTTCTGGACAAAATTTCACTTAGCAATTGGATCAAACACGTTTTAGACCTTGCTTATCTCCATAAACAAACAGTTCTCCAACTGTTTGTAAACTGTATTTCATGGTTGAAAATAATTGAAATTTGTCCATAGTGTTCCTGCCATCTCAACAACGTAGGTCTGGAAAACATTTCACTTAGCAATTGGGTCAAACACAATTGGATCGAACAGACCTTGTTTATGGTTAACTGTTTATAACTGTATTTCATGGCTGAAAATAGTTGACATTTGTCCATAGTGTTCCTACCATCTAAACTACAGTTCTGGACAAATTTTCACTTAGCAATTATATCAAACACGTTTTAGACCTTGTTTATGAACTGTTTATAACAGTACTTCATGGTTGACACTTGCTGAAATTTGTCCATAATGTTCCTACCATTTCAACTACGTAGTTCTGGACAACATTTCACTGGAACAAAATTTTACTTAGCAATTTGTCATTTGTCCATATAACAACGTGTTCCGACTCTCAACTTCACAGATCTGGACAACATTTTGGACAGATCTGGACAACATTTCATTTTTCAGGAAACTTGTTTATGAAATGTTTTTTCATGGTTGAAAATAGTGACATTTGTCCATAGTGTTCCTACCATCTAAACTACGTAGTTCTGGACAAAATTTCACTTAGCAATTTGCTGAAATTTGTCCATAGTGTTCCAACATTTCACTGACCATCTCAACTTCACAGATCTGGACAACATTGTATTTATCACATTTGTCCATAGTGTTCCTACCATCTCAACAACGTAGGTCTGGACAACATTTCACTTAGCAATTGGGTCAAACACAATTGGATCGACCAGACCTTGTTTATGGAAAACTGTTTATAACTGTATTTCATGGCTGAAAATAGTTGACATTTGTCCATAGTGTTCCAACCAACTACTCAGTTCTGGACAAATTTTCACTTAGCAATTATATCAAACACGTTTTAGACCTTGTTTATGAAACTGTATTGTTTATAACAGTACTTCATGTTTGACACTTGCTGAAATTTGTCCATAGTGTTCCGACCATCTCAACTTCGCAGATCTGGACAACATTGTATTTAGGAATTGCATCGAACACGTTTTAGACCGTGTTTATGGAGAACTGTTTATAACTGTATTTCATGGTTGAAACTTGCTGAAATATGTCCATAGTGTTCCTACCATCTAAACTACGCAGTTCTGGACAAAATTTCACTTAGCAATTGGATCAAACACGTTTTAGACCTTGCTTATCTCCATAAACAAACAGTTCTCCAACTGTTTGTAAACTGTATTTCATGGTTGAAAATAATTGAAATTTGTCCATAGTGTTCCTGTCATCTCAACAACGTAGGTCTGGAAAACATTTCACTTAGCAATTGGGTCAAACACAATTGGATCGAACAGACCTTGTTTATGGTTAACTGTTTATAACTGTATTTCATGGCTGAAAATAGTTGACATTTGTCCATAGTGTTCCTACCAACAACGCAGTTCTGGACAAATTTTCACTTAGCAATTATATCAAACACGTTTTAGACCTTGTTTATGAACTGTTTATAACAGTACTTCATGGTTGACACTTGCTGAAATTTGTCCATAATGTTCCTACCATTTCAACTACGTAGTTCTGGACAACATTTCACTGAGCAACTTGCTGAAATTTGTTCATAGTGTTCCGACCATCTCAACTTCACAGATCTGGACAACATTGTATTTAGCACATTTGTCCATAGTGTTCCTACCATCTCAACAACGTAGGTCTAGACAACATTTCACTTAGCAATTGGGTCAAACACAATTGGATCGAACAGACCTTGTTTATGGAGAACTGTTTATAACTGTATTTCATGGTTGAAAATAGTTGACATTTGTCCATAGTGTTCCTACCATCTAAACCTACGCAGTTCTGGACAAAATTTTACTTAGCAATTGGATCAAAAACGTTTTAGACCTTGCTTATGGAAAACTGTTTATAACTGTATTTCATGGTTGAAACTTGCTGAAATTTGTCCATAATGTTCCTACCATTTC
>NW_027013917.1:0-14822 GCF_036934945.1 Oncorhynchus masou masou | reverse complement strand
TAACCCAGTGGCATCATCAGTTATATTACTGTATCCATCAGTTATATTACTGTTTTCATCAGTTATATTACAGTATTCATCAGTTATATTACTGTATGCATCAGTTGTAATACTGTATCCATCAATTATATTACTGTTTTCATCAGTTATATTACTGTATTCATCACTACTGCTCTATTTTAACCCAGTGGCATCATCAGTTATATTACTGTATTCATCAGTTATATTACTGTATTCAATAGTTATATTACTGTATTCATCACTTCTGCTCTATTTTAACCCAGTGGCATCAGTTATATTACTGTATTCATCACTACTGTTCTATTTTCACAGTTATATTACAGTATTCATCAGTTATATTACTGTATGCATCAGTTATAATACTGTATCCATCAATTATATTACTGTATTCATCAGTTATATTACTGTATGCATCAGTTCTGCTCTATTTTAACCCAGTATCCATCAATTATATTACTGTATTCATCAGTTATATTACTGTATTCATCACTTCTGCTCTATTTTAACCCAGTGGCATCATCAGTTATATTACTGTATTCATCAGTTATATTACTGTATTCATCATATTACTGTATTCATCACTTCTGCTCTAAATTAACCCAGTGGCATCATCAGTTATATTACTGTATTCATCAGTTACATTACTGTATTCATCAGTTATATTACTGTATTCATCACTTATGTTACTGTATTCATCATTAACCCAGTTATTCATCACTACTGTTATATTTGCACCCAGTGCCATTATCAGTTATATTACTGTATTCATCAGTTCTATTACTGTATTCATCAGTTATATTACTGTTTTCATCAGTTATATTACTGTATTCATCACTACTGTTCTATTTTCGCCCATCATGTCAGTTATATTACTGTATTCATCAGTTCTATTACTGTATTCATCAGTTATATTACTTTTTCATCAATGCATCATCAGATGTATTCATCACTACTTTCTATTTTTACACAGTGGTGTAATCAGTTCTAGTACTGTATCCATCAGTTATATTACTTTTTTCATCAGTTATATTACCATCAGTTATATTCACTGTATGCATCAGTTATATCTGTATCCATCAATTATATTACTGTATTCATCAGTTATATTACTGTATTCATCACTACTGCTTATTTTAACCCAGTGGCATCATCAGTTATATTACTGTATTCATCAGTTATATTACTGTATTCAATAGTTATATTACTGTATTCATCACTTCTGCTCTATTTTAACCCAGTGGCATCATCAGTTATATTACTGTATTCATCAGTTATATTACTGTATTCATCAGTTATATTACTTTATGCATCAGTTATATTACTGTATTCATCACTTCTGCTCTATTTTCACCCAGTGGCATCATTAGTTATATTACTGTATTCATCAGTTATATTACTGTATTCATCAGTTATATTACTTTATTCATCAATACTGCTCTATATTCACCCAGTGGTATCAGTTATATTACTGTATTCATCACTACTGTTCTATTTTCACACAGTGGTATCATCAGTTATATTACTGTATCATCAGTTATATTACTGTTTTCATCAGTTATATTACAGTATTCATCAGTTATATTACTGTATGCATCAGTTGTAATACTGTATCCATCAATTATATTACTGTTTTCATCAGTTATATTACTGTATTCATCACTACTGCTCTATTTTAACCCAGTGGCATCATCAGTTATATTACTGTATTCATCAGTTATATTACTGTATTCAATAGTTATATTACTGTATTCATATTCTGCTCTATTTTAACCCAGTGGCATCATCAGTTATATTACTGTATCCATCAGTTATATTACTGTTTTCATCAGTTATATTACAGTATTCATCAGTTATATTACTGTATGAATCAGTTGTAATACTGTATCCATCAATTATATTACTGTATTCATCAATTATATTACTGTATGCATCACTTTTGCTCTATTTTAACCCAGTGGCATCATCAGTTATATTACTGTATTCATCAGTTATATTACTGTATTCATCACTTCTGCTCTATTTTTAACATCAGTTATAATTTACTGTATTCATCAGTTATATTACTGCATCAGTTATATTACTGTATTCATCAGTTCTAAATTAACCCAGTGGCATATTATTCATCAGTTATATTACTGTTTTCATCAGTTATATTACTGTATTCATCACTTCTGCTCTATTTAACCCAGTGGTCAGTTATATTACTGTATTCATCAGTTATATTACTGTATTCATCAGTTATATTACTGTATTCATCAGTTATATTACTGTATTCATCACTTCTGTCTATTTTTACTGGCATAATCAGTTCTACTGTATTCATCAGTTATATTACTGTATTCATCAGTTATATTACTGTATTCATCAGTTCTGCTCATTTCAGTTATATTACTGTATTCATCAGTTATATTACTGTATTCATCAGTTATATTACTGTATTCATCAGTTATATTACTGTATTCATCACTTCTGCTCTATTTTAACCCAGTGGCATCATCAGTTATATTACTGTATTCATCAGTTATATTACTGTATTCATCAGTTATATTACTGTTTTCATCAGTTATATTACTGTATTCATCACTACTGCTCTATTTTCACCCAGTGGCATCATCAGTTATATTACTGTATTCATCAGTTATATTACTGTTTTCATCAGTTATATTACTGTATTCATCACTTCTGCTCTATTTTAACCCAGTGGCATCATCAGTTATATTACTGTATTCATCAGTTATATTACTGTATTCAATAGTATTCATCAGTTATATTATCTTATATTAATGTTTCATCAGTTATTTTACTGTATTCATCAGTTATATTGTTGCATCATTACTGTGTATTCATCACTTCTGCTCTATTTTTCATCAGTTATATTACTGTATTCATCAGTTATATTACTGTATTCATCAGTTATATTACTGTATTCATCAGTTATATTACTGTTATTTACTGTATTCATCACTTCTGCTCTATTTTCACCCAGTGGCATCATCAGTTATATTACTGTATTCATCAGTTATATTACTTTATTCATCAGTTATATTACTGTTTTCATCAGTTATATTACTTATTCATCAGTTCTATTTTCACTGTATGCATCGAGTTATATTACTGTATTCATCAGTTATATTACTGTATTCATCAGTTATATTACTGTATTCATCACTACTGCTCTATTTTCACCCAGTGGCATTCATCAGTTATATTACTGTATTCATCACTTATATTACTGTTCAATAGTTATTTTACTGTATTCATCACTTCTGGCATTCATCAGTTATATTACTGTATTCATCAGTTATATTACTGTATTCATCAGTTATATTACTGTATTCATCAGTTATATTATCAGTTATATTACGAGTATTCATCAATTATATGTATTCATCAGTTCTACTGTATCCATCAATTATATTACTGTATTCATCAGTTATATTACTTATTCATCACTTCTGCTCTATTTTAACCCAGTGGCATCATCAGTTATATTACTGTATTCATCAGTTATATTACTGTATTCATCACTTCTGCTCTACTTTAACCCAGTGGCATCATCAGTTATATTACTGTATTCATCAGTTATATTACTGTATTCAATCAGTTATATTACTGTATTCATCACTACTGCTCTATTTACCCAGTGGCATCATCAGTTATATTACTGTATTCATCAGTTCTATTACTGTATTCATCAGTTATATTACTGTATTCATCAGTTATGTTACTGTATTCATCAGTTATATAACGTTATTCATCACTACAGTTCTATTTGCACCCAGTGCCATTGTCAGTTATATTACTGTTTTCATCAGTTATATTACTGTATTCATCACTACTGTTCTATTTTTACCCAGTGGCATAATCAGTTCTATTACTGTATTCATCTTTTATATTACTGTTTTCATCAGTTATATTACTTTATTCATCACTTCTGCTCTATATTCACCCAGTGGTATCATCAGTTATATTACTGTATTCATCAGTTATATTACTGTTTTCATCAGTTATATTACTGTATTCATCACTACTGCTCTATTTTAACCCAGTGGCATCATCAGTTATATTACTGTATTCATCAGTTATATTACTGTATTCAATAGTTATATTACTGTATTCATCACTTCTGCTCTATTTTAACCCAGTGGCATCATCAGTTATATTACTGTATTCATCAGTTATATTACTGTATTCATCAGTTATATTACTTTATTCATCAGTTATATTACTGTATTCATAGTTATATAACGTTTTGGCATCACTAGTTCTATTTGCACCCAGTGCCATTCATCAGTTATATTACTGTATTCATCAGTTATATTACTGTATTCATCAGTTATATTACTGTTTTCATCAGTTATATTACTGTATTCATCACTACTGTTCTATTTTCATTACTCAGTATTACTGTATCCATCAGTTATATTACTGTTTTCATCAGTTATATTACTTTATTCATCAGTTATATTACTGTTTTCATCAGTTATATTACTGTATTCATCAATTATATTACTGTTTTCATCAGTTATATTACTGTATTCATCAGTTATATTTTAACTGTATCATCAGTTATATTACTGTATTCATCAGTTATATTACTGTATTCAATAGTTATATTACTGTATTCATCACTTCTGCTCTATTTTAACCCAGTTATATTACTGTATTCATCAGTTATATTACTGTATTCATCAGTTATATTACTTTATGCATCAGTTATATTACTGTATTCATCACTTCTGTATTTTTATCATCATTAGTTATATTACTGTATTCATCAGTTATATTACTGTATTCATCAGTTATATTACTTTATTCATCAATACTGCTCTATGGTATCAGTTATATTACTGTATTCATCACTACTGTTCTATTTTCACCCAGTGGTGTCATCATTATAGTACTGTATCAGTTATATTACTGTATTCATCAGTTATATTACTATTCATCAGTTATTTACATCATCAGTTAATATTACCATCAATTATATTACTGTTTTCATCAGTTATATTACTGTATTCATCACTCTGTTATATTTTTACTGTATTCATCAGTTATATTACTGTATTCATCAGTTATATTACTGTATTCATCACTCAGTTCTATTTTAACCCAGTGGCATCATCAGTTATATTACTGTATTCATCAGTTATATTACTGTATTCATCAGTTATATTACTATTCATCAGTTATTTACTGTATGAATCAGTTAATACTGTATCTATTTTTACCCAGTGGCATTCATCAGTTATATTACTGTATTCATCAGTTTTATATTACTGTATTCATCAGTTATATTACTGTATTCATCAGTTATATGGCATCATCAGTATTCATCACTGTTTGCTCTATTTGCTCTAACCCAGTGCATCATCAGTTATATTACTGTATTCATCAGTTAACTGTATTCATAGTTATATTACTGTTATTCATCAGTTATATAACTTATTCATCACTACTGTTCTATTTCACCCAGTGCCATTGTCAGTTATATTACTGTATTCATCAGTTCTATTACTGTATTCATCAGTTATATTACTGTTTTCATCAGTTATATTACTGTATTCATCACTACTGTTCTATTTTTACCCAGTGGCATCATCAGTTCTATTACTGTATTCATCAGTTATATTACTGTATTTTCATCAGTTATATTACTTTATTCATCACTTCTGCTCTATATTCACCCAGTGGTATCATCAGTTATATTACTGTATTCATCAGTTACTTACTGTTTTCATCATTATATTACTGTATTCATCACTACTGCTCTATTTTAACCCAGTGGCATCATCAGTTATATTACTGTATTCATCAGTTATATTACTGTATTCATCACTTCTGCTCTATTTTAACCCAGTGGCATCATCAGTTATATTACTGTATTCATCAGTTATATTACTGTATTCATCAGTTATATTACTTTATGCATCAGTTATATTACTGTATTCATCACTTCTGCTCTATTTTAACCCAGTGGCATCATTAGTTATATTACTGTATTCATCAGTTATATTACTGTATTCATCAGTTATATTACTTTATTCATCAGTTATATTACTGTGGTATCAGTTATATTACTGTATTCATCACTACTGTTCTATTTTCACACAGTGGTATCAGTGTATCCATCAGTTATATTACTGTTTTCATCAGTTATATTACAGTATTCATCAGTTATATTACTGTATGCATCAGTTGTAATACTGTATCCATCAATTATATTACTGTTATCATTATATTACTGTATTCATCACTACTGCTCTATTTTAACCCAGTGGCATCATCAGTTATATTACTGTATTCATCAGTTATATTACTTTATTCATCAGTTATATTACTTTATTCATCACTTCTGCTCTATTCAGTGGTATCATCAGTTATATTACTGTATTCATCACTACTGTTCTATTTTTACCCAGTGGCATCATCAGTTATATACTGTATTCATCAGTTATATTACTGTTTTCATCAGTTATATTACTATTATTCATCAGTTATATTAGTATATAGTTAATATATTCATCAGTTATATTACTGTATTCATCAGTTATATTACTGTATTCATCACTTCTGCTCTATTTTAACCCAGTGGCATCATCAGTTATATTACTGTATTCATCAGTTATATTACTGTATTCATCACTTCTGCTCTATTTTAACCTTAGTGGCATCATCAGTTATATTACTGTATTCATCAGTTATATTACTGTATTCAATAGTTATATTACTGTATTCATCACTTCTGCTCTATTAACCCAGTGGCATCATCAGTTATATTACTGTATTCATCAGTTACATTACTGTATTCATCAGTTATATTACTGTATTCATCAGTTATGTTACTGTATTCATCAGTTATATAACGTTATTCATCACTACTGTTCTATTTGCACCCAGTGCCATTGTCAGTTATATTACTGTATTCATCAGTTCTATTACTGTATTCATCAGTTATATTACTGTTTTCATCAGTTATATTACTGTATTCATCACTACTGTTCTATTTTTACCCAGTGGCATAATCAGTTCTATTACTGTATTCATCAGTTATATTACTTTTTTCATCAGTTATATTACTTTATTCATCACTTCTGCTCTATATTCACCCAGTGGTATCATCAGTTATATTACTGTATTCATCAGTTATATTACTGTTTTCATCAGTTATATTACTGTATTCATCACTACTGCTCTATTTTAACCCAGTGGCATCATCAGTTATATTACTGTATTCATCAGTTATATTACTGTATTCAATAGTTATATTACTGTATTCATCACTTCTGCTCTATTTTAACCCAGTGGCATCATCAGTTATATTACTGTATTCATCAGTTATATTACTGTATTCATCAGTTATATTACTTTATGCATCAGTTATATTACTGTATTCATCACTTCTGCTCTATTTTCACCCAGTGGCATCATTAGTTATATTACTGTATTCATCAGTTATATTACTGTATTCATCAGTTATATTACTTTATTCATCAATACTGCTCTATATTCACCCAGTGGTATCAGTTATATTACTGTATTCATCACTACTGTTCTATTTTCACACAGTTATCATCAGTTATATTACTGTATCCATCAGTTATATTACTGTTTTCATCAGTTATATTACAGTATTCATCAGTTATATTACTGTATGCATCAGTTGTAATACATCATCAATTATATTACTGTTATTATATTACTGTATTCATCACTACTGCTCTATTTGCACCCAGTGGCATCATCAGTTCTATTACTGTATTCATCAGTTATATTACTGTTTTCATAAGTTATATTACTTTATTCATTACTACTGTTCTATTTTAACCCAGTGGCATCATCAGTTATATTACTGTATTCATCACTACTGTTCTATTTTCACACAGTGGTATCATCAGTTATAGTACTGTATCCATCAGTTATATTACTGTTTTCATCAGTTATATTACAGTATTCATCAGTTATATTACTGTATGCATTAATACTGTATCCATCAATTATATTACTGTATTCATCAGTTATATTACTGTATGCATCACTTCTGCTCTATTTTAACCCAGTGGCATCATCAGTTATATTACTGTATTCATCAGTTATATTACTGTATTCATCACTTCTGCTCTATTTTAACCCAGTGGCATCATCAGTTATATTACTGTATTCATCAGTTATATTACTGTATTCAATAGTTATATTACTGTATTCATCACTTCTGCTCTAAATTAACCCAGTGGCATCATCAGTTATATTACTGTATCATCAGTTATATTACTGTATTCATCAGTTACATTACTGTATTCATCAGTTATATTACTGTATTCATCAGTTATATAACGTTATTCATCACTACTGTTCTATTTGCACCCAGTGCCATTGTCAGTGATATTACTGTATTCATCAGTTCTATTACTGTATTCATCAGTTATATTACTGTTTTCATCAGTTATATTACTGTATTCATCACTACTGTTCTATTTTTACCCAGTGGCATAATCAGTTCTATTACTGTATTCATCAGTTATATTACTTTTTTCATCAGTTATATTACTTTATTCATCACTTCTGCTCTATATTCACCCAGTGGTATCATCAGTTATATTACTGTATTCATCAGTTATATTACTGTTTTCATCAGTTATATTACTGTATTCATCACTACTGCTCTATTTCATCAGTTATATTACTGTATTCAATAGTTATATTATATTACTGTATTCATCACTTCTGCTCTATTTTAACCCAGTGGCATCATCAGTTATATTACTGTATTCATCAGTTATATTACTGTATTCATCAGTTATATTACTTTATCATTTATATTACTGTATTCATCACTTCTGCTCTATTTTAACCCAGTGGCATCATCAGTTATATTACTGTATTCATCAGTTATATACTGTATTCATCAGTTATATTACTTTATTCATCAATATATTCACCCAGTTATCATTACTGTATTCATCACTACTGTTCTATTTTCACCCAGTGCATCATCAGTTATATTACTGTATTCATCAGTTATATTACTGTTTTCACTGTATTCATCAGTTATATTACTTTATTCATCAGTTATATTATCTCAATTATATTACATCATCTTATATTACTGTATTCATCACTTTTCTATTTTCACCAGTGGCATCATTAGTTATATTACTGTATTCATCAGTTATATTACTTTTATTCATCAGTTATATTACTTTATTCATCAATACTGCTCTATATTCACCCAGTGGTATCAGTTATATTACTGTATTCATCACTACTGTTCTATTTTCACACAGTGGTATCATCAGTTATATTACTGTATCCATCAGTGTATTATTACTGTTTTCATCAGTTATATTACAGTATTCATCAGTTATATTACTGTATGCATCAGTTGTAATACTGTATCCATCAATTATATTACTGTTTTCATCAGTTATATTACTGTATTCATCACTACTGCTCTATTTTAACCCAGTGGCATCATCAGTTATATTACTGTATTCATCAGTTATATTACTGTATTCAATAGTTATATTACTGTATTCATCACTTCTGCTCTATTTTAACCCAGTGGCATCATCAGTTATATTACTGTATTCATCGCTTCTGCTCTATTTTCACCCAGTGGCATCATCAGTTATATTACTGTATTCATCAGTTATATTACTTTATTCATCAGTTATATTACTGTATTCATCAGTTATATTACTGTATGCATCAGTTGTAATACTGTATCCATCAATTATATTACTGTATTCATCAGTTATATTACTGTATGCATCACTTCTGCTCTATTTTAACCCAGTGGCATCATCAGTTATATTACTGTATTCATCAGTTATATTACTGTATTCATCACTTCTGCTCTATTTTAACCCAGTGGCATCATCAGTTATATTACTGTATTCATCAGTTATATTACTGTATTCAATAGTTATATTACTGTATTCATCACTTCTGCTCTAAATTAACCCAGTGGCATCATCAGTTATATTACTGTATTCATCAGTTACATTACTGTATTCATCAGTTATATTACTGTATTCATCAGTTATGTTACTGTATTCATCAGTTATATAACGTTATTCATCACTACTGTTCTATTTGCACCCAGTGCCATTGTCAGTTATATTACTGTATTCATCAGTTCTATTACTGTATTCATCAGTTATATTACTGTTTTCATCAGTTATATTACTGTATTCATCACTACTGTTCTATTTTTACCCAGTGGCATAATCAGTTCTATTACTGTATTCATCAGTTATATTACTTTTTTCATCAGTTATATTACTTTATTCATCACTTCTGCTCTATATTCACCCAGTGGTATCATCAGTTATATTACTGTATTCATCAGTTATATTACTGTTTTCATCACTTATATTACTGTATTCATCAGTTATATTACTGTATTCATCAGTTATATTACTGTTTTCATCAGTGATATTACTGTATTCAATAGTTATATTACTGTATTCATCACTTCTGCTCTATTTTAACCCAGTGGCATCATCAGTTATATTACTGTATTCATCAGTTATATTACTGTATTCATCAGTTATATTACTTTATGCATCAGTTATATTACTGTATTCATCACTTCTGCTCTATTTTCACCCAGTGGCATCATTAGTTATATTACTGTATTCATCAGTTATATTACTGTATTCATCAGTTATATTACTTTATTCATCAATACTGCTCTATATTCACCCAGTGGTATCAGTTATATTACTGTATTCATCACTACTGTTCTATTTTCACACAGTGGTATCATCAGTTATATTACTGTATCCATCAGTTATATTACTGTTTTCATCAGTTATATTACAGTATTCATCAGTTATATTACTGTATGCATCAGTTGTAATACTGTATCCATCAATTATATTACTGTTTTCATCAGTTATATTACTGTATTCATCAGTTATTTTATTATCAGTTATATTCATTCATCAGTTATATTACTGTATTCAATCTATTTTAACCCAGTGGCATCATCAGTTATATTACTGTATTCATCACTACTGTTCTATTTTCACACAGTGGTATCATCAGTTATAGTACTGTATCCATCAGTTATATTACTGTTTTCATCAGTTATATTACAGTATTCATCAGTTATATTACTGTATGCATCAATTGTAATACTGTATCCATCAATTATATTACTGTATTCATCAGTTATATTACTGTATGCATCACTTCTGCTCTATTTTAACCAGTGGCATCATCAGTTATATTACTGTATTCATCAGTTATATTACTGTATTCATCAGTTATATTACTGTATTCATCAGTTATATTACTGTATTCAATAGTTATATTACTGTATTCATCACTTCTGCTCTAAATTAACCCAGTGGCATCATCAGTTATATTACTGTATTCATCAGTTACATTACTGTATTCATCAGTTATATTACTGTATTCATCAGTTATGTTACTGTATTCATCAGTTATATAACGTTATTCATCACTACTGTTCTATTTGCACCCAGTGCCATTGTCAGTTATATTACTGTATTCATCAGTTCTATTACTGTATTCATCAGTTATATTACTGTTTTCATCAGTTATATTACTGTATTCATCACTACTGTTCTATTTTTACCCAGTGGCATAATCAGTTCTATTACTGTATTCATCAGTTATATTACTTTTTCATCAGTTATATTACTTTATTCATCACTTCTGCTCTATATTCACCCAGTGGTATCATCAGTTATATTACTGTATTCATCAGTTATATTACTGTTTTCATCAGTTATATTACTGTATTCATCAGTCTATTTTACCCAGTGGCATCATCAGTTATATTACTGTATTCATCAGTTATATTATCTTATATTACTGTATTCATCAGTTATATTACTGTATTCATCATCTTATATTACTGCTCTATTTTCACCCAGTGGCATCATCAGTTATATTACTGTATTCATCAGTTATATTACTGTATTCATCACTTCTGCTCTATTTTAACATCATCAGTTATATTACTGTATTCATCAGTTATATTACTGTATTCATCACTTCTGCTCTATTTTAACCCAGTGGCATCATCAGTTATATTACTGTATTCATCAGTTATATGTACATCAGTATTTACATGCATCAGTTATATTACTGTATTCATCAATTCTGCTCTATTTTCACCCAGTGGCATCATCAGTTATATTACTGTATTCATCACTTATATTACTGTTTCATCATTATATTACTTTATCATCAGTTATATTACTGTATTCATCACTTGTTCTATTCAGTTATATTACTGTATCCATCAGTTGTATTACTGTTTTCATCAGTTATATTACAGTATTCATCAGTTATATTACTGTATGCATCAGTTGTAATACATCATCAATTATATTACTGTTTTCATCAGTTATATTACTGTATTCATCACTACTGCTCTATTTTAACCCAGTGGCATCATCAGTTATATTACTGTATTCATCAGTTATATTACTGTATTCAATAGTTATATTACTGTATTCATCACTTCTGCTCTATTTTAACCCAGTGGCATCAGTTATATTACTGTATTCATACTGTTCTATTTTCACACAGTGGTATCATCAGTTATAGTACTGTATTCAGTTATATTACATCAGTTATATTACAGTATTCATCAGTTATATTACTGTATGCATCAGTTGTAATACTGTATCCATCAATTATATTACTGTATTCATCAGTTATATTACTGTATGCATCACTTCTGCTCTATTTTAACAGTGGCATCATCAGTTATATTACTGTATTCATCAGTTATATTACTGTATTCATCACTTCTGCTCTATTTTAACCCAGTGGCATCATCAGTTATATTACTGTATTCATCAGTTATATTACTGTATTCAATAGTTATATTACTGTATTCATCACTTCTGCTCTAAATTAACCCAGTGGCATCATCAGTTATATTACTGTATTCATCAGTTACATTACTGTATTCATCAGTTATATTACTGTATTCATCAGTTATGTTACTGTATTCATCAGTTATATAACGTTATTCATCACTACTGTTCTATTTGCACCCAGTGCCATTGTCAGTTATATTACTGTATTCATCAGTTCTATTACTGTATTCATCAGTTATATTACTGTTTTCATCAGTTATATTACTGTATTCATCACTATTGCTATTTTTACCCAGTGGCATAATCAGTTCTATTACTGTATTCATCAGTTATATTACTTTTTTCATCAGTTATATTACTTTATTCATCACTTCTGCTCTATATTCATGGTATCAGTTATATTACTGTATTCATCAGTTATATTACTGTTTTCATCAGTTATATTACATTCATCACTACTGTTATTTTATTATCAGTTATATTACTGTATTCATCTGTATTCATCACTTCTGCTCTATTTTAACCCAGTGGCATCATCAGTTATATTACTGTATTCATCAGTTATATTACTGTATTCATCAGTTATATTACTTTATGCATCAGTTATATTACTGTATTCATCACTTCTGCTCTATTTTCACCCAGTGGCATCATTAGTTATATTACTGTATTCATCAGTTATATTACTGTATTCATCAGTTATATTACTTTATTCATCAATACTGCTCTATATTCACCCAGTGGTATCAGTTATATTACTGTATTCATCACTACTGTTCTATTTTCACACAGTGGTATCATCAGTTATATTACTGTATCCATCAGTTATATTACTGTTTTCATCAGTTATATTACAGTATTCATCAGTTATATTACTGTATGCATCAGTTGTAATACTGTATCCATCAATTATATTACTGTTTTCATCAGTTATATTACTGTATTCATCACTACTGCTCTATTTTAACCCAGTGGCATCATCAGTTATATTACTGTATTCATCAGTTATATTACTGTATTCAATAGTTATATTACTGTATTCATCACTTCTGCTCTATTTTAACCCAGTGGCATCATCAGTTATATTACTGTATTCATCAGTTATATTACTGTATTCATCAGTTATATTACTTTATGCATCAGTTATATTACTGTATTCATCACTTCTGCTCTATTTTCACCCAGTGGCATCATTAGTTATATTACTGTATTCATCAGTTATATTACTGTATTCATCAGTTATATTACTTTATTCATCAATACTGCTCTATATTCACCCAGTGGTATCAGTTATATTACTGTATTCATCACTACTGTTCTATTTTCACACAGTGGTGTCATCAGTTATAGTACTGTATCCATCAGTTATATTACTGTTTTCATCAGTTATATTACAGTATTCATCAGTTATATTACTGTATGAATCAGTTGTAATACTGTATCCATCAATTATATTACTGTATTCATCAATTATATTACTGTATGCATCACTTTTGCTCTATTTTAACCCAGTGGCATCATCAGTTATATTACTGTATTCATCAGTTATATTACTGTATCAGTCATATTTTACTGTGGCATCATCAGTTATATTACTGTATTCATCAGTTATATTACTGTATTCATCACTTTTTCTCAATTATATTACTCATCACTTGTAACCCAGTGGCATAATCAGTTCTATTACTGTATTCATCAGTTATATTACTGTTATTCATAAGTTATATTACTTTATTCATTACTAGTGGTATCATCAGTTATATTACTGTATTCTTCAGTTATATTACTGTATTCATCAGTTATATTACTGTTTTCATCAGTTATATTACTTTATTCATTACTACTGCTCTATATTCACCCAGTCAGTTATATTACTGTATTCATCAGTTATATTACTGTATCCATCAATTATATTACTGTATTCATCAGTTATAT